>NC_054485.1:35184357-35484357 GCF_017639515.1 Carcharodon carcharias | reverse complement strand
TCTCGTTATCTTGACTCTCTTCTCTCTCCCCTTGTCCAGTCCCTTCCCACCTACATCCGTGATTCCTCTGACACCTTACGTCACATCAACAATTTCCAGTTCCCTGGCCCCTACCGCTTCCTCTTCACCATGGACGTCCAATCCC
This sequence comes from Carcharodon carcharias, assembly GCF_017639515.1. Taxonomy (NCBI): domain Eukaryota; kingdom Metazoa; phylum Chordata; class Chondrichthyes; order Lamniformes; family Lamnidae; genus Carcharodon; species Carcharodon carcharias. Next base: position 35,484,212 of record NC_054485.1, on the reverse strand, counting down.
TCTACACCTCCATCCTCCACCAGGACGGTCTGAGGGCCCTTAGCTTCTTCCTCGAACAGAGGCCCAAACAATCCCCATCCACCACTACTCTCCTCCGTCTGGCTGAACTTGTTCTCACGCTGAACAATTTCTCCTTCAACTCCTCTCACTTCCTCCAAATAAAAGGTGTGGCTATGGGTACCCGCATGGGCCCCAGCTACGCCTGTCTCTTTATGGGGTATGTGGAACATTCCTTGTTGCAGTCCTACTCCGGCCCCCTTCCACAACTCTTTCTCCGGTACATCGATGATTATTTCGGTGCCGCTTCATGCTCTCGTCAGGACTTGGAAAAATTTATTAATTTTGCTTCCAATCTCCACCCCTCCATCATTTTCACGTGGTCCATCTCTGACACTTCCCTTCCCTTCCTTGACCTCTCTGTCTCAATCTCTGGTGATAGACTGTCCACCAATATCCATTACAAACCCACCGACTCCCACAGCTATCTCGACTACAGCTCCTCACACCCCACTTCCTGTAAGGACTCCATCCCATTCTCTCAGTTCCTTCGCCTCCGTCGCATCTGTTCTGATGATGCTACATTCAAAAACAGTTCCTCTGACATATCCTCCTTCTTCCTCAACCGAGGTTTTCCACCCACGGTCGTTGACAGGGCCCTCAACCGTGTCCGGCCCATCTCCCGCGCATCCGCCCTCACTCCTTCTCCTCCCTCCCAGAAACATGATAGGGTCCCCCTTGTCCTCACTTATCACCCCACCAGCCTCCGCATTCAAAGGATCATCCTCCGCCATTTCCGCCAACTCCAGCATGATGCCACTACCAAACACATCTTCCCTTCACCCCCCTTATCGGCATTCCGTAGGGATCGCTCCCTGGTCCACTCCTCCATCACCCCCTACTCCTCAACCCCCTCCTATGGCACAACCCCATGCCCACGCAAAAGATGCAACACCTGCCCCTTCACTTCCTCTCTCCTCACCGTCCAAGGACCCAAACACTCCTTTCAAGTGAAGCAGCATTTCACTTGCATTTCCCCCAACTTAGTCTACTGCATTCGTTGCTCCCAATGTGGTCTCCTCTACATTGGAGAGACCAAACGTAAACTGGGCGACCGCTTTGCAGAACACCTGCGGTCTGTCCGCAAGAATGACCCAAACCTCCCTGTCGCTTGCCATTTTAACACTCCACCCTGCTCTCTTGCCCACATGTCTGTCCTTGGCTTGCTGCATTGTTCCAGTGAAGCCCAACGCAAACTGGAGGAACAACACCTCATCTTCCGACTAGGGACTTTACAGCCTTCCGGACTGAATATTGAATTCAACAACTTTAGGTCGTGAGCTCCCTCCCCCATCCCCACCCCCTTTCTGTTTCCCCCTTCTTTTTTTTTCCAATAAATTATAAAGATTTTCCTTTTCCCACCTATTTCCATTATATAAAAAAAAATAAAAAAAAACCCACTAGAGCTATACCTTGAGTGCCCTACCATCCATTCGTAATTAACACATTCGTTTAGATAATATCACCAACTTTAACTTTAACACCTATGTGTTCTATTGTACTATTGTCATTGACATCTTTTGATGATCTGCTTCTATCACTGCTTGTTTGTCCCTACAACCACACCAACCCCCTCCACCTCTCTGTCTCTCTATCTCTCCGCCCCCCACACACACACCTTAAACCAGCTTATATTTCAGCTCTTTCCTGGACTCGAACTCAAGTTCTGTCGAAGGGTCATGAGGACTCGAAACGTCAACTCTTTTCTTCTCCGCCGATGCTGCCAGACCTGCTGAGTTTTTCCAGGTAATTCTGTTTTTGTTTTTTGAGATTAAAATGAATGTCTGCCAATGATTGAAATATTCATTGTTTGTTCTGATACACCTTGTGATTCATGTTGTAAAAGTTGAACCTGATTGTATTTTTGTAATGGTGATTTGAAATGGTTCAAAATGTTTTTGAAGATTTATGAATAAAGTACATTTTTGCAAAAAAAAAATAAATAAATTTCTGGCTGCATAATGTGAAGTTGATGGGCAAGGCTGCTTCCGCTGACCATGCAGCTGCAGGAGAGATTCCCAAGGTGCTGCAGGAATACACTGAGGAGAGGGGCTACCAGGCAAAGCAGGTCTTCAACGCATATGAAACTGGCCTGTTCTGGAAGCCGATGCCAAGTAGGACCTACATTTGGCAAGAAGAAAACTCAGGTCCTGGGTTTAAAGCAGCAAATGACAGGCTGACACTTCTGCTATATGCTGGTTTATAGGTCCCTAGAAAACTGTCAAGCTTTCAAAGGGAAAAATAACTGTCATCTGCAAGTCTTTTGGAAGGCTAACAGCAATGCTTTGGTTACAGCAGCCATGATTGTAGACTGCACTGCCAATTGCTTTCTGCCATTTATCTGAAGGAAAAGAACCTGTCTTTCAAAGTCCTACTAATCCTCGATAATGCACCTGGGCATCTATACTCTTCCGCCGAGAACCATCCAGATGTTGAAATTTTGTTTTTACCTCCAAGTATGACCTAATTTATCCAACCAATGGACCAGGGAGTCATTGTCTCAATCAAGGCTTGCTACACCTGATGAAGTTTCAGCCACATCCTTCATCTTCTGGAAGCCAACCCTTCAACCACTGTCCATGATTGCTGGAAGGAATTCAACATCCTCATAGCAGTAGGCATAATTAAGGAGTCATGGGATGAAGTTAGAGCTTCGATCATAAATGGCTGCTGGAGAAAAGTTTGGCCTGAGGCTGTGAATAATTTCACAGGGTTCCCCAATGTGGATAATGAAGTGGCCAAGATTGTTGATTTGGCAAAACAAGTTGGAGGGGAGAGATTTGAAGACATCACCACAGCTGAAGGGGATGAGTTGCTTCAATTTTATCAAGAGAAACTCTCTACGGGAGAATTAGTTGAACTGATTAAATTAAATGACGCTAAACAGGAGCAGGAGTGGGAAAAAGAGCTTAAAAAGGCTCAGTTCACAACCAAGGTGATGGCAGATCTCATAAGGTCAGCCAAAGATTTAAAAAAAACAGGCAACAGACCATGATACAAGCATGGAAAGAAGCATAGCCTTTTGTAGAGCAATTGACACAGCTATTGCTCCTGACAAAATTGGAAAACAAAAGGCAAAGCAGTGAACAATAACATTGTTCTTCTCAACCAAATCATCCACGTCAACGCCTGCTTCAGCCACACCACCCACTCCATCTCAAGTATCACTCTCAAGTAAAGTATGGTATCTACTGTAATGTATAGTACCTGTAGCGTCATTTGTAAATTATACTACAGGTACGTACTGTATTCTGTAACTGATAAGTTTTAAATTGTTTTTCTTTTCTTATATGGACAAACAATTTCTTCAGTAAAATTGTATTTAATTTAATCAAAAAAATTAGTTTAAATTGACTCTATTAAAGTAAAAATGTGGAATTTGGGGATGGCTGGAACATATCTAATTCAGTTGCATTATAAACTGTGTTTGCCGTTCACAATTTCACCCTTCGTGAGATCTCGTGGGAACAGAGCCCCGCGAATGGCGGGAGTTTATTGTATCATCTTGTTTTTCCTAATATTGCTGTGGGATACTGAAGCAGGCTTGTGTGTGTATGTTTGTATGTGTGACTAATTTAATTAAACTAAAGACAGTCAGACTGCAAGGTTTGAATCATCAAAAGGGTTATGTGTAAAACAGGCATTTTGAAATGGAGATGGGTGAGCTAAGATGAAGTCTCAGCAGATACAATGTGAATGGAATTTGCATTCGTGGTTAGGTTAAGAAGTTGTTTGATTTTCAAAGGGACATGATAAGATGTTTTACAACTGGTAAGATAAATAAGGCAAAGTTATTAAGCTTATTTTTCCCGAAAGTGCTGGCCATAAGGACAACATGAAAGATTTTTATATTCTGAGAAAAGTAACTTCCAAAGCGAAGGTGAAACAATGGGATTTAAAGAATCAAAAGGGAGAATATATATTTCAGGAAAGATTGAAAGCTACATGAAGTGTGGCCATGTGAGATCTTGAAGTAGCAACTTCTGCCCACCCCAGAGAATTGTTTGCTTGTTCCAGAGAGCAAGGTTTTGTTAAAAGCCTTGGGATTTCCATTGTTGAGTGACAGGGAGGGAGAAGCTATGAAATAGCTACCTTATAGCAACAGTGGGTGCTTGTGGTAATATTGCTGGATGTTTTTACAGATTAAGGGCAGAACTTTGCCCTAGGTTGGCGGGTGGGCAGCTGGCCCCTGCCACCGAAATGGGGCCCACCGTCATTTTGAGTGGGCGGGTCAATTAAGGCCCACCCATCGGGCTGCCCGATGGGAAGCGCTATGCGCTTCCTGTGCGGAGGTGGGGGGGGAGGGATTCCCCAACTGTCCATATGCGCTCTTTCACTCATGCGTGCGAAAGAGCGCATATCTCCCTGAGACTAAGTGCTGTCTCAGGGAGATTATTGACAGTCTAAAAAACTTTAAAAATAGAAAAATAAAAAAATTATTAACATGTCCCCTTCATGTGACAATGTCACACGAGATGGTATATGTTAATAAGAAGCACAGAAACTTTATTAAAGTTTTTAAAAACGGACATGAAACTTCATCCTACCAGTGGATGAGGTTTTATGTTTTTTCAGAATCCCGCTGGGGCTCTTGGCTTGTCCGCCAGCCTTAAGGTTGGACGGGCAGGTATTGAATTATCTAAATTATCCTGTCAATGGCCTCATTTGGCCATTGACATGTTGGCGGGTGGACAGCTGATTTCACTGTCCGCCCGCCTTCCTAAAGGTTTAAATGGACCGGGATGATGTCGGGTGTCATTTTCCTGTCAGCAAGCGGGCCCTGTCCCCAAATCGCCGACTGGAAAATTCAGGCCTAAGAGTCTATTCAGACTGAAGCCTGAAAGGGGGTGTGTGGTTGGGCGTCTAATTAAGTAGAAACCTTTTGGAAACTATTGTAAGACTAAGTTAACTGTATAACTGTAATCTTATGTGTTTAACTTTTCTTTTGTTAATAAATGTTTAAGTTTAATCTTTAAAATCCCAAAAGTTGGTGGTGCACTCTTTACTTCTGTCTTCTGTGTACATACCTTCTCGTAATAAACACAAATTGCAAAATCGTTGTGATAGCCTGGCCAAGTTTCCCTTTGGGATTTGGTCAGCCTGGGAAATACCACCTGCCACATCATAATTGGTGGCTTTTTGCTGGATTTTTAAAATTCCTTGATTGGCTTAGAGTTGGTGAATCTGAAGTCTACTAAGAACATTAAAGTGAGAAGAACATTGAACTCAAGAGTTGGTGTTGTGGGATTTTAAAGTTGTTAGACTGCAAAAATGGTTTTAACAATTGCTAAGATTTTTCTGTGAGTAGAAGATGTAAGCCTGATTGGTTTACAAAAAGTAACTAAGGCTAAGTTAACAGACTTAGTGGATAAGTTGCAGGTAGGATTAACTGCAGAGGTGAAGAAAGCAGACCTAATTGAAGTAATAGCACAGCATTTGAAGTTGGAAGGGAAAGCTGAAACTAGTGAGTCACAGCTGGAGGTAGTGAGATTTCAGTTACAAATGAAGAAGCTTGAACTTGAACAAGCAATGGAAATGAAAAAACTTGAATTAAAGGCAAAAGAAAAAGAAAAGAAGAGAACATTTCAAAAGGAGCAAGCAGAAAGGCTGGAGAGCAAAAGAAAACAGGAAAGGGAATTGGAACTGGAGAAGTTAACAATGGAGGAAAGAGAAAAGAGAGTGAAAAAGAATACCAGCTTAAAAAGCTGGGCCTTAAAAAAGAGGCTGAGGAAGGTTCTGATGGTGAAACGACCACTTCGACCCAAAACCCAATGGGGAGATGTTTAAATTTGTACAGGCTCTTCCAAAGTTTGAGGAAAGGGGCATAGATGTGTTCTTTATTTCATTTGAGAAAATAGCTAAGCAGATGAAATGACCATGAGAGATCTGGACATTGCTTTTACAGTCTAGGTTGATGGGAAGGGCCCATGAGGTATATGCATCAATGTCAGAAAAAGTGTCTGTGGATTATGATGCAATAAAAAAGGGCTATTCTGGGTGCATATGAGTTGGTTCCTGGGGCACACAGGCAGAAATTTAGGAAAATAAGGAAACAGCCTGGGCAGACTTATATTGAGATTGAGAGAGTAAAACAAAGTCATTTTGACCAGTATGTACGGGCATTAAAGGTAGAGACAACATATGCAGCCCTTTGAGGCTAGGAATCGGGCGACGAGTAGCTCACCTCCTGACTCCCCAAAACCTGTCCACCATCTACAAGGCACAAATCAGGAATGTGATGGAATACTCCCCACTTGCCTGGATGAGAGCAGCTCCTACAACACTGAAGAAGCTTGACACTATCCAGGACAAAGCAGTCCGCTTGATTGGCACCACATCCACAAACATTCACGCCCTCCACCAGCAGTAGCAGCAGTGTGTGCCATCTACAAGACGCTCTGCAAGAATTCACCAAGGCTCCTTATACAGAACCTTCCAAATCCATGACCACTACCTCCTAGAAGGACAAGGGCAGCAGGTAGATGGGAACACCACCACCTGAAAGTTCCCCTCCAAGTCACTCACCACCCTGACTTGGAAATATATCGCCGTTCATTCACTGTTGCTGGGTCAAAATCCTGGAACTCCCTTCCTAACAGCATTGTGGATGTACCTACACCACATGGGCTGCAGCGGTTCAAGAAGGTAGCTCACCACCACCATCTCAAGGGCAACTAGGGATGGGCAATAAATGCTGGCCCAGCCAGTGAAGCCCACATCCCATGAATGAATAAAAAAAAGTTCTTTTGGGAGAATTTAAAGATTCACTTCCTTTGGTAGTTAGAACCCATGTAGAAGAACAGAGGGTTAAAATGGCTAAGCAGACAGCAGAGATAGCTGATGATTATGAGCTGGCCCATAGATTTAAACCTTTTTTCCATCACCTTTTTAAATGTGAGAAGGATAGAAAGTGGGAAGGTGAAAGGAAGGCAGGTAGTCAGGGAAGAGAAGGTTCAGCAGGAAATTTTCAGGAAATTTCTCCTCAGTCCAGAAAGAAGTGACACTCGAAGACTTAAATGTTTCCACGATAATAAGGTTGGGCACAAGAAGTCAACGCATTGGAGTTTACAGGGAAAACCTATTGCAGTAATTGGAACACAGAAAAGTTCAGGAAATAAGAGAACTGTGGGTTCGGAGATCCAGAGGCAGGAAAACCCAGTGGTTGTGTATAAATGGATCAGGAAGAATCAGTGGTAGCTGAAGAAGTGGGAATGTGTTCACAACTTAAGCAAGGGAATTATGAAGGGCAGGTTACAGAAATGTTTAAGGATTTTGTATGTGAAGGGCAAGTCTATCCATGTGTACAGGGTGGAACAGGCAAAGATATTAAAATTTTAAGGGACACAGGGGCTAGTCAATCCTTAATGTTATGGGATAGTGCTATTTGTTGTTCAGAGCAGGTATTGCAGGAAAGAATACTAATAACTAGAATTCATGCAGATGCTAAACCTATTCCATTGTGGAAGGTAAATTTAAAAAGTAAACTGAAAACAGGCAAGGTGATTGTTGAAGTAATGGAAAATTGCCCATTTCAGGGTTTCAATTTATCCTAGGTAATCTTATAGCTGGGTCACAAATGTTGATGATGCCTACTGTAGGTGAGCAGCCTGTGGAGATGCAGAGAAAGCATCCTGGATTGTTTCTAGATTGTGTAGTAACAAGATCACAGACTCAAGGTTGAAGCAGGAAGAGGAAGAATCTAAAAGACAGGGTAAGGATGCTGGCATTCAGTTAGCTGGGTCTGTCTTTGAAAAGATTGCTAAGGAAGAGAAAATGGAAGAGAGTGAAGCTGAAGTGTTTAGCTCAGTGAAATTAGTAGAGTTACAGCAGAAAGATCCATGAATAAAGCAGTTATACCAGACAGCTTATTTGGAAACAGAGGCAGAATGTATTCAAGAGTGTTATTACCTTAAAAATAATGTGTTAATGAATAAGTGGAGACCAGCTCATATTCCAGCAGATGAAAAGTGGGCAGTAGTACATCAAATAATAATACCATCCAGATACAGAAATGAAATATTAAAAGCGGCTCATGAAATTCCAACAGCTGGACATTTAGGAATTAGGAAAACTCAAGCCAAAATACAAAAACATTTCTACTGGCCTAGAGTGCATAAAGATGTGGTCAAATTCTGTAGAACATGTCACACATGTCAGGTGACAGGAAAACCTCAAGCATGGATCAAACCTGCACATTTAATTCTGATTCCAGCATTTGAGGAACCTTTCAGCAGGGTCCTGATTGATTTTGTAGGGCACTCACCTCCCCAAGACTAAGAGTGTAAGTCAGTACTTGCTGACAATCATGGATGTGTCGACAAGATTTCCAGATGCGATATCTTTATGAAATATTACAGCAAAGAGGAGTTGACCAAATTCTTTACAAGATATGGGTTACCAAAAGAAGTACAGTCGGATCAGGGTTTGAATTTCATGTCACAGCTGTTTAAGGAAGTAATGAACAGCCTGTGAATAAAGCAGTTTAAGTCATCAGTTTATCACCATGAATCACAAGGTGCTTTAGAGAGATGGCATCAAACTTTAAAAACTATGACAAGAGCATATAGTCACAGACTACCCACAGGACTGGGAACAAGGGATTCCATTCTTGTTATTTGCTATTAGGGATGCTCCTAATGAATCAACAAGGTTTAGTCCTTTTAAATTAGTATAGGGTCATTAAGTAAGGGGACCAGTTAAGCTGATTCAGGAGAAACTAGTGGGTCAAAGTTCAGAAACTACTCTCCTGGATTATGTGACAAAATTTAGAGAAAGTTGAACAGAGCATGTGAGCTAGCTAAGGAACATTTAAAGATACTACAGCAAATGATGAAGACAAGTGCAGATAAGATGGCAAAAACTCACCGTTTTGTTGCTGGATAGAAGGTGTTAGTATTGTTGCCAGTGTCAGGCAAACCATTAAAGGCAAGGTTTAGTGGGCCTTACATGATTGAAAAGAAACTGAGTGAGGTAAACTATTTAATAAATACTCCAGATAGAAGAAAGAACCAGAGGCTGTGTCATGTAAATATGCTTAAGAAGTACTTTGACAGGGAAGATAACCAAAAGGAGGTATTAGTCAAGTAGATAAGGAAAAGGAGGTAGAAATGAAGGATTCTGAAATCGATTTTCCTCTAATTAAATTGGATAATGAAGGAGTGCTTGAAGATTTACATATAATACTTAGTTATCTTCCAGCAAGTGTCAAAGTGATTTGGAAAAGCCATTGCAGTCACACAAAGCTATTTGTGGGAATAAGCTGGGGAAAACAAATTAAGCTGTACGTGATGTAGATGTGGGAGATTCAGTTTCAATAAAGCAACATCCTAATATATGAAATCCAGTAAAATTAGCCTAAGTATAAAAATAAATCGAATTTATGCTTCAAAATGTCATCATAGAGTCTAGTTGCAGTAGCTGGAGTTCACCTATTGTGATGGGTCGAAACCGGATCGAACACAAAGACTGGGTGTGGATTATAAAAAAAAAATGCAGTGACAAAAGTGGATTCATACCCTATTCCATAGTTGGAAGATTGTTTTGAGGAAGTGGGACAATCAGATTTTATCTCAAAGATTGACTTGCTGCGAGGATATTGGCAAGTCCCCTTATCGGAAAGAGCAAATGGTTTATCAGCTTTTGTAACACCAGAAGCACTATATCAGTTCAAATTTATGCCATTTGCTATGAAAAATGCACCAGCAATATTTCAAAGACTGACAAAGTAATTGCAGGACTGAGCAATTGTGCTGTTTTTACTGATGACTTGGTAGTTTTCAGTCTAACATGGGAGGAGCATTTATAACATTTTAAAGAACTATTTAATCAACTGCAGGAAGCTAATTTGGTGTTGAACTTGGCTAAGAGTGAATTTGTGAAAGTGCAAGTTACATATTTAGTCCACACTGTTGGACATGGTCGGGTGGCCCCACAAGATGTGAAAGTAAAATCGTGAATTTCCCAGTGCCTACAACAAAATGTGAAGTTCTGAGATCTCTAGGCATGAGTGGATTTTATCAGAAGTTTGTACAAAATTTTAGCAGTGTGGTTGCTCCATTGACTGAACCACCAAAAAAGAACAAGAAATTTCAATGGACACAGGAGTGTCAGCATGCATTTGACAGTTTAAAAACTGTGTTAACTACTACACCAGTTTTAGCAGCATCTAATTATGCCAAGCAGTTTAAGTTTGCGATTGATGCAAGTTATCTGGGTATTGGTGCTGTGTTGTTACAAGAAGATGAAACAGGAATTGAAAAGCCAATAGGATATTTTTCATGTAAGCTGAATGCACAACATGAAAGATACTCAACCATTGAGAAAGAGACTCTAGGTCTGGTGTTAGCATTGCAGCATTTTGAAGTTTATATTGCAAGCAATTCTTCAGAAACAATTGTTTATACAGACCACAATCCTTTAAAATTTCTGGACAAATTTCAAGACTGAAGTGCCAGACTGTTCAGATGGAGTTTATTACTGCAACCTTTTAATTTACAGATTATACATGTGGCTGGACGAGAAAATTTAATTGTAGATGCGTTGTCAAGAGATTAAAGTTCAAAGGAAACTGGACATCTAAAACATGGACAATGGACTGGAATGATCTCTGTTGATACAGAGGCCTTGGCCAGGATTTTCCGTGCCCATTGGTGTCTGGTGTGTTCGGTGGCATGATTCGTTTCATAACGGCATGAAACCAGTTCGCAATCGTCTGCTCAGCCCGCCAATGGCGGGCTACATTCTCCATCAGACATCGGGAACCTCATTATAATACATCAGCATATCATTATTAGGCCTGCCCGCCAGAATCATCCCTGCCCCCATTGGATCGTCCTTCCACGTCGGTGGGAAAACATGCCAACATGTTTCACAACAGCACACAAGCAATGTGCAGCTAACGGGCTGTACTTTGCCTGGGACTTCAAGGTTTGTTGGCCTACCTTGCTTTGGTCAGTACTTGCAGTCATCAGCACCAGGTTTCACAGACAGCAGCACATCACTTTTACGTGGGCTCACAGCAGGTCTCTACCTATTAGATCAGCCATATGTGGGTGGCATTTCGATGGCTGCAGGACGAGGGCTTGCTTGGCGACGGGGGAGAACTGGCCTCAGGCAAGGGGAGAGGCTGCAGGACGAGGGCTGTACTGGGGAAGGAGGGTAACCCAGGGTGTGTGTGGGGGCACATGTTGATCTGTGCAAGTGGCCTCAGGATGGTAGACATGTGGATGTGTTTAATTTGTTGTTAAATTAATAAATATTTAATTTAGTTTTATATAAAAAAAACCTCTGGAGGCTTGGTGGTTTATTCCTGAATTCAGAGCTGCATCTCAAACATACCAATTGAAAATATAGGTTATGACAGTTGTTCAAGTTTTCCTCTGGGATTTAATCAACTCAGCCTTTACCAACTGCTGTGTCATAACAATTGTGTGACTAATTTAATTAAACTAAAGACAGTCAGACTGTAAGGTTTGAATCATCAAAGGGGTTATGTGTAAAACAGGCATTTTGAAATGGAGATGGGTGAGCTAATATGAAGTCTCAGCAGCTACAATGTGAATGGAATTTACATTTTTGGATAAGTTGAGAAGTTGTTTGATTTTCAATGGGACATGATAAGATGTTTTACAACTGGCAAGATAAAAAAGGCAAAGCTATAAAGTTTATTTTTTCTGAAAGTGCTGGTCATAGGACAGCATGAAAGATTTTTATATTCTGGGACAAGTAAATTCCAAAGCAAAGTTGAAACAATGGGATTTAAAGAATCAAAAGGGAGAACATTTATTTAAGGAAAGACTGAAAGCTGTATGAGGAGTGGCCATGTGAGATCTTGAAGTAGCAGCTTCTACCTGCCCCAGAGAAGTGTTTGCTTGTTCCAGAGAGCAGGGTTTTGTTAAAAGCCTTGGAGTTCCATTGCCGAGTGAGAGGGAGAGATGAGCTGTGAAATACCTTCGTTATAGCAACAGTGTGTGGTTGTGGTAATATTGCTGGATGTTTTTATAGATTATGAATCTATTCGAACTGTTGCCTGAAAGAAGTGTGAAATTTCAAAATTGTTGTGATAGCCTGGCCAAGTTTCCCTTTAGGATTTGGTCAGCCAAGCAAACGCCATCTGCCATATCATAACACATGTAAAATCCCTATGTACATTATATCAACAAAGTAGTTGACACAATTATATTAAAGGTAGGGGAAATCATTGTGAAACCTACCCAGGGTTGCTGTCATGTATCTCTGACAAGTCTGTTCATAAATGATATCCATAAAGGCTTCCATGCAAAGGAACATGCTGCCAATCTGCACCATTGTTTAAAAAATTATTCAAAAGAGGATTTTGAGAAGAAATAAACAAAAAGTGGCTCACAATACCTTCTTGAATACTGAACAGTATGCATGTTTCTAATCAAGTCTTGGTTGTTCTAGGCAGTTGTCACAATCTCTCATGTCTAAGTCTCTGTAGCAAGATAGTCCCTTTAATATAAAATAAGATAATTTAAATCATTTAAAAACTGACTTAGGAAAGAATACAAAACTGTTGGAAGAAATATTTAAAGAACAAAATGAACGAAGATATAATATGCACTGATAATGACCAGCTGACAATGTAGCTCTGAGTCACTACATAATAAAGAATTCTAGGATCGATCTGCAATGGGCCTCTCTCTGGACCAGGTCAGGTATTATGTTACCTCAATAGAAATAAAATGCCTAGGATTTACAACAGTTATTCACATTATTATTTATATCATAAATACAACCCATTCTTCATTTCACGCAGCACATAACATGACAACATGATTTAATTGTGATTTAATTGAGAATAACATATTTGGTATTTATGCAAGATCAGTTTGCTTCGTAAAGAAAGAGCTCAGACGTGATTTTTCTGGCTGTTTCAGAGTCTCATAGTATTTGAATCAATGCTACACCACTTGCCACATGTTCCTGAGAACAGAGCTCATACAATTGTCCAATAAAATGAATGGAAAATATTGGTATGAAGTGCACTGGTGCTTGAATCTCTCTCTGCTGATAAAAGCAGCAGCTTGGGTTTTGGGAGATAGTTGATGGTGAATGGCACATCGGAACTTGAAGCTCAGTGACTAGCTTCCTGCAATTGAGTCCTTTGAGTCCAGCAGGACTACATCCATCATGTGGGTAGTGCTTTGACAACACAATGACATATCCTTCAATGTGACACATTACCCAAATATTTTAAAACTGCCACCCATCTTATAATGGTATGTCAATTTAACATTATCTAGAATTATTCAAAGCTGTTAGTTTCAGCAGAATTAAAGGTGAACTGTTTTCAAAAAAAGGTATTTGACAAACACAAATTTTGGGGAACAATAGAAGATGAAGAATAGTTATCCTTCTTTTTTACATGATTTACATCATCATACAAAATGGTTTTTCGACAAAGAAAAGCAAGTTTTTTCAACCTTTCATGAAGGCAATGCCTTTTTAAATAGCTAATTCTCCAATAGCTGGAAATTTTCCAGGAACTTAACATCTTCTATATTTAGTTTTAGTCTGAAGCCATAGTACACATACTTCCATTAAATGACACAAAATAAATCAATCTATTTATTCCCTTCATTAATTTATCTCTGGTGGTGTTGCACATGGGGCTGACACGTAAGATTGAAATGGGGTCAGACTGCAGAGACAATTGGGCCAGAATATGGCAACGTAATTGAAACACTATTTTCAAGTCGTGGGGAGGGATTTTAACATGGTGGAGTGCACAGGTTTGGGTGTGGCTAGGGGTGCAAATCTTGGAAAAATGAAAAAAAAGGAAGTCAACTTCCATATTTCCATAATCCAGCACATTAAGCTTCAAGTGGGCAACCTCCTGGGGGAAGGCAGGTTATCAATTTCAATACATTAATTGCTCAATTACAGCAATATTGACATGGATTTTGCAGTTTAACTTTGGCCCCCAGGCTTTCTGAAGCTCACTGGTGAAAGCAAGGCAGGAAGATAATGGCATGTGATGGGGCTGAATCATAAAGGAGAATTATGCCAATAAATACTCAGTGCTCACAGCTGCTTTCCTATCTGCTGTACCTGCACTGAAAGGTTATTTTACGCACTTTGAAGTTGACTATATATACTTTGGATGTCTTATTTACACTTTGGAGGTTTGGTGGTCTGATCTGCACTTTGAATCTCTCTCAGATCATTTTGGACGACCAGCAGCCAACCACACGAGCAGACTGCTCCTCACAGAACTGCACTGCTGGAAAACGTAAAGGCTCTGCATGAGATAAGAGACATGAATGAGTACTGCCAAGGGAAGAATGTTTGAAGTTATCACTATTCACATCAGTTTTCCCTCACTGTTGGCATTAAGTGATTGTTGTGTGCCCTGTGGCTAGCTAATATTTAATTCTGTCACCAGGTAACTAGGAAGCCTCCGTGTCCTATCCTCAATGGCCAGACATGCCGAGACTCTGCTGATCTCCAGTACCTCCTCCTCCACAGCTGTAAGCTGCAAAATGGCTGGAATGCCACCTTCAGTTTTCTGCCTCTTCCTCATGTTCTGTGCTCTCCTCATGCAAGGAGGGAAGGAAGAAACTCATGAGTGAGGCTAATGGCATTTGTAGAACTGATGGATGGAGAGCATTTGTTTTTCTCTCCACAGATGCTACCAGGTCTGCTGAGTTTTTCCAGCATTTTCTGTCCTTGTTTCAGATTTCCAGCATCCGCAGTATTTTGCTTTTAGTCATCAACCAGTGAATTTGTTGTGCATAGAAAACCTGATGCTTTCTATAAAATTACATAATGAGACTACAGGGCTAGTCAAGAGTGGAATGGGTTGAAACATTTGGCCAGGGCACTGCACTAAAGCAGTGCTGGACAGGCCAATTTGTGAAATAAATTCTTCAGAGACAACATTCCTCCAGGTGGTGTGAAGTACCAATCGTCTTTGTGACGCTTCTTATATAGACTGAATGATGTGGAACTGATTCTTTATATCAGCTGGGATATTGACAGCAGGAGGTTGTTTTAACAGGCTATCTGATTAATTCGGTATCATTGGTGTCCACCCCTACGCCATGTTAATTAGAAGGACATTGCATCTGCTGCATTACGCAAAAAAACATTCTCTGGACCCTCATTGGTCCAATGTAATTGGCTATATCCTACCTGCTCCACGATATGAAAGGACTTTCCTTTTCAGATACGGGAATTTTGAGTGGACTTGCCATCTTTTATACAGCCTAGTCTGTGTCTCTACACAAGAGGAAAATGCTGCCCCATGTGTTCTGTGTTCTCCGTGTTGTGATTGTAAAATATATACCTGTTCTATTTCATATATATATATATATATTTTATATAATCATAATATCTTTTCTTCTTTTTCCTCCTCCATTCAGTTATACATATCTGGGCTCCAAAAACAATCCTACAATCCTGGTTAGGTGTTGTATTATTGCCTTTATTCCAAAAATATGAGTATTAACTTGAAATTTTAACCCTGCAGGGTGACATAATTGCATAAAATTAAAAAATTTTCAAAATTTCACCAAACATTGTGTGTAAAATGTATTCTGTTGTTTCCATTGAAACTTTATACACTAACAGTGGGATCATTCTTATAACCCTCCCTTAGCCATGTGTTTTGTAACAATAGCACAGTACCTCTGTGATTCGACTGACCCACAGAGATAAAGGTTCCTTGACTCACTGTTGGACCTTGAGTTTAGACTCCTGTTAACATTCTGAATTCTCTGTTTGTCACATTGGGAATTTTGTGTCTCCCTTGAGATTATTGGAAGTTGGAATTGTAAAGAACAACTCTGGTCTTTAAATGGAAACATATAGAAATTTACCCACAAGATTCCTTCAAGCAGTAATGGCATCAATAAAATATCCAGAGGCAATTTTATATCAAAGGAATTGTTGTGATGTCTGCGAAGCAAGGAGAGGCACGTCTATTTCTGTCACAATAATGATTTACTCCTTTCCTCTTGTTTGCTGTGTGACAAATGATGGAAAGTTTCCTGGCACCATGCAAGAGCATTCATTCCCACTATAAGCTCCGGCACTTCAGGGCAGAACTGAATTTTTGAGGAAAAAGCTATGTGTTTGATTTTTTGTGGTTTACAGAGTGACTAAAGGGTTATAGTAGGTCTTTTCCAATACCTCTGTTACTGAGATAGGCTCAAATCTGCATCAGTTCCTAGGGAAAACATGTAGAATATTACCACAAGTCAAGGCCAGAATTTTCCGGCCCCATTGGCGTCAGGCATCATGGCGGGCAAGGGGAACAATATGGCAAGAAAGCCAAACATCGGTTTTATGACATCGTGAAATCTGTTTGCAATCGCCCGCCCCACCTTTAATGGTGGACCACTGCTGGACTTTGGGAACGTCATTTTAATACATTTGCATCTAATTATAAGCCCTGCTTGCAGGAATCATCCCCCCATGTCAAATTTACTACCTACGTCGGCGTGACTTCAGAACGGTGTGCATCACAATTACCTTTAAAAGGCATGTGATCTAAACTTTGAGGGAAACTCAGAGGTGAGCGCACACAACCTTGTGCAGCGCTCATGAGCATTGTCTGTAGGGCATCAAGGATGAGGTGCAGCGCATTTGGGGGGGCACAGGCAAGTCACTTTGTCCCAAATGGCTTTCAGTGCAGTGCTGGGGCAAGGGCTCCAGTGTGAGTCAGACCAGGGTGGGGGAGGGCGTGGTTTGCGTGGGATGAGGAGTAGGTGGGGACAAGACAGCACAGACAGACTAGGGGGTGGGGGAAAGAAGGGCAATGAGAGAAGCAGCCATGCACTTGGAAAAGCTTGTCAAAAGTGAGCATTCTTCTGCAGCTGAGACAGTTCAGCTGCAGCTTCATTGACACGCTTGGAGTTGGGTCTCTGATGTTTTTTCTGCCCACTCAAACAATGTAAAAGCATCAAAGTGCCACCAAATGCTCCAGAACTTTTCATCCCTCAGGCACAGACAGCAAATAAATGTGCATTTTAGGGGACAGCAGAGCAATTGGCCGACTGGGCAAGTTGTAGAATCCCCTTGCGAAAGGTGACCATGGCGAAGTCACTAGTGGAGGCGCTCAGAGCCCCATTTGCAAACTCTTTATTAATGTGTGAATCATTATCCATTATGGTTCAAGCTAAAGGCGCAGCCTTGCAGTGTGGCTAAGGAGACATTCTTCAGAGTTTATTTACAATAGTGAACATCAAGTCCAAGTGTTGAACATCCATGCCTCGTCTGAGAGCACAGCATGCAGGCCAATGGCTAAAGCTGCCACCAATCGGTCAATTGGGGCAGAATTTTGCCGTCGGCGAGAAGGGGTCGGGGTCCGCTCACTGACACGGGATGACATCGGGGAAATCCCCGATGTCATCCCGGCCCATTTAAATTTTCCGGAAGGCGGGGGCGCAGCAAAATCAGCTGCCAGCTCACCGACCTGTCATTGGCCAATTGAGGCCATGGACAGGATCAATTATACAATTAAAGGACCTGCCCGTCCAACCTTAGGGTTGGCGGGCAGGCCAGGAGCCCCTGCGGGCAATAGAAAAAACATGAAACCTCATCCACCGGCGGGATGAGATTTCATGTAGGGTTTAAAAAAGTTTAATAAACTTATTATGTAAATTATGAACATGTCCCATCTCATGTGACATTGTCACATGAGGGGGACATGTTAAGAAATTTTTTTTTCTATATTTAATATTTTTAAAAGTGTCAGCAATCTCCCTGCAGCAGCATTTAGGCAGCACTCAGCGCATATGCGACAAAGCGCACTGTCGCTTTTGGGGAATCCCCCCACCCACACAGGAAGTGCATAGCGCTTCCTGCCGGACGTCACGCTGGGCTGGCCTTAATTGGCCCGCCCATGTAAAATGGTGCGGCAGGGCCTGCTTCTCCGGCTGGGATTGGCTCCCTGCCCGCCAGAGATTGGGTCGGGCCCACCCACCTGACAGGCAGAAAATTCTGCCCATGAAGTGGGACAGAGTGGGTGCTGTTTCAGACAGCCAATGAACACACTACACACATCCAAGTGGTGGCCAGCACTTTCCTGCAAGCGTGAAGGGGCCTTCAGACTTAACCAAGAGAGGCTCTTAGGACACATATGTTAACCCACGTGTCTCTCCCTTTGAGGGAGGAGACATCTGGATCATGAAGCCTGGTGATTGAGCAGTATGCCTCATGGCTTACAGGGAGCAGAGAAGAAGTGTGCAGTGGAGGCACCTGGCTCAGCAAAGGCAGGAGAACCTCCATTAAAAAGGGCAGCAGTGTGCTGCGCACACAGCTGAAGGACCACAGAGAGCTGTCACTCATAGGGGCCTCGCTAGACCCAGAGTCTATAGACGGCACTTGTCATTCCTGCAGATGACTGAGAACTTGGGTCGCCGACGACTGCGCATGTCTAGGGAACTGGTCAGTCACCTACCCGCTGTAGGATTTGGTGCCACGGGGACATGGAAGGCATACCAGTGCTCAATTTTTACACCAGTGGCTCTTTCCAGGCCTCCACAGGTGACCTGTACAGGATCCTGCAAGCCTCCAAGCACAACTGTATTCATGAGGTCATGGACAGCATCTTTGCAAAGACACAGAAATTTGCGCATTTCGCCCGGGATTAGGAAAGCCAGGAAGCAAGAGTGCTGATGGCAGCTCGCTTGCACTCTGTGATCAGGGTCATATCATGGAGGTGCAAGAGTGAAACTCTAAATGCACCTGATCCTTTGTCGACCTTCAGCACCTGACCCCTTCAGGAGTACAGAGTCACTGGTCACAGATGCTGAAGAGATGGGGCCAGCCCCACATTGAAGGTGCTGACAGCGCACAGAGAGAATGTCAGAACTCTGATGCCTGCCCGTGACATTCTAGCAGCAATAACAGGCACCATTGAGGTGCAGGCATCAGTAATATGTCCAGTGAGTGTGAAGCTGGACCATCACTTTGGTCACACTGCACAGAGAAGAGGCCCTGGACTGAGACACCTGCCGTTATCTTGTGCAGGAACTAAGGTTTCACTTGTGAGTGACGCAAACTCTGCTCAACATTACAAGAAGCCACAGGTAAGGAGACATTCTTGAGAGTTTATTTACAATAGTGAATAAAAAGTACAAATGGTGAACACCCATGCCCAGGCTGTACAGCGACATCTTCTTAGCCTTCCTAACCCTGCCACTACATCTTGGTGCTTCCCCAACATCCACAGTGGAGGTGGAGGCAGCCTACTGACTGCTACTCTCTGTCTGTGAAGACCTTGATGGGCATCCTTTGGAGGGCCGAGACCTGAAGGGCCCTGGTCTGCTTTCTGGGTCTTGCTGTTTGGCTTTGGCACCCTCCTCAGCCTGTGGAGCTGGAACTGCTGGGGTCACAGGAAGAGGGGATTTGGATGGGCCAAACACTCCCGGAGTAACCTGGGTGGATGAACCTGGGGTGTGCACCTGTTGATACTCTTCCCTATGGGTGCCCGAGGGCCCCGGCTGACTCCTTGAGGAGAAGGGGAAGTTGGAGTGAGATCAAGCTGCTTCACACCCCTCTCACGTTGACACAACTGGAGGCTAGCTATGGCTTCAGCGATGGAGTTCAGCCCATGCAGCAGTGCAGAAACGATATCCTGGACCAAGGTGTCCATGGCGGATACCATCCATCATGCCTTGCAATCTGAGGAGTGCAGAGGACATCCCTTCCTGATGTTCCCAAGCTTGCCTTTGCAGTTCCAGCAACTGAGGTATGACCGACTGAGTCCAGAGACTCGTCATCTGACTTGGACTCAGCAGATTCCTGGCCTCCAGCAATCCTCCAAGTGCTGGAAACCTAGGAAGTCCTTACCTCCGCCTGCTGTGGATTGGATGGTGTAATATGCTCACCAGATTGTGACCCCGAGGTTCCTCTGGAACGAGGTCCCACTGAACTGTGTATCTCTGTGCTGGTGGAGGGTGTGAGTGAGGCTGTGATGGGTCTTCGACTAGGACAACATCAGATTCTTCTTCTGAGGTCCTTTGGGGCTTGAGTCGAGGACCTGGGCAGTGCTTCCCAGATGTGTCTGCGAAAGCAAGGAGAGATAATTAGTGTATGGCAGGGAACTGCAGAACAGGGGAACTGACTCAGCATGGTTGTCTGATGGATGTTGCACGGCTGGATCCTCACTTGGTTGAGCACCGCTGACCTCAGCATCAGCACAGGAATGGTTTAGATCGTCACGGACCAGCTAGATGACTCTATGTTCAAAGTCCACAAGAACCTTGATTTCAGGCATTCCTCCACCAGTCTGTGACTTCTTCCTTTTGTTGTGTACCAGCTTGTCCTACATACAGATAGAAAGAGTGCCAGACAGATGTTAAGGATGCCTGGCATATCTGAGTCATAAGTGGTGCCATGGAGGGGATGAGACCACGATCTCGAGGTGTGGGTGAGAAAGTGAATCGTGATGTCCCTTGAACTGGCAGTGAGTGAGATCCCTGTGGATGTGTGATGGACTTGTGAGTGTGTGAGTTGAGAGTGATGAGAAGAGTGACTTACCCTGCCAGAACAAAGGAGAGCATCCATGCTCTTTTGGCACTGGGTGCCTGTCCTCTTTTGCAGGGTGTTGGTACTGACGACTGCTGCCACTGCCTCCCATGCTGGATTGGTGACTTTGCTTGCTGGTCTTCGCCCTGAGCTGCGGTAGAGGACATCACGGTGGGCTTCCACAGCGTCCAATAGGTGCCCAAGGGAGGCATCACTTAATTTGGGGCCAATGTGTTTCCTCCCTTTGGGGGGAAACAGCTTCCATTGCCTTAGAGAGAGCTAGCTCTGTGCAGGGGCGATCTTTAAATATGGCACCAGATTACTGAAGGCTGAGCTGATGGCAGGGCAGGTGAATCAGAGGTCGCCCTGCCTGTGATCCGGCATGTTTTCTGGGAATGCATTATTAATGAGGCAGGACGCACCAGGAATGGGACGATATGGCATAAAAAGCCAACATTGTGGCTGGAGGGTAAAACATCCTTTTTCCCGCCTGCCACCTGTTCTTTGTGCAAATCTGGGATGATTACATCCCAAGTTTACATCGCTTAAAGGTTTTATATATGTGTTTCACATTTTGACTGAAGTTCATGATATATAATTGGGCAGATAATCAGGTTAACAAATCTTTTAGGAAATCAATTTTGGAAATTAAATCTAAGGATGGGTGCAACATAATATGTCTGTCACACTGTATAAGAGTATGGAGAGTGTAGAGGAATGGTGGGCGTGATGGGCATGGTGGTGGGATAAAGTTTTGTACCATGCCTATGCCATTTGTAGGGAGTGACAGAGGTGTGTTTAAAGGGATTTTTTTTTTAAATCAACACACCTTACAATAAGATTAATTCATTCCTGGTTGTCAAAGTTACTTGGGTGGCAAAGTTAACACTTCTCACTTGTAAAATTTACCTCTGACATTAAATCAATGCAATGAAACATAGCATGAAGTTATTCAAATTAAATCCTTCAAGAACTGGAAGTAAACCGCTTGACTAATTTATTGACAGTAACATGTTGTGCACTGTTGGAAACTGCCAGGCTCCAGAAAACCGTTGAACAAGTGCATGAACTTTGTCCTTTTATGAAATCATTTGTGAAAAGCAAAGGAAAATAATGGGTTATAAAATTCATTTGCATATGGCAACTTGAAGCTGAAATATAATGAAATAAGAAAACAAAGAAATATGCAAAGGATTGTTGAAGCGGTTTCAAAGGCTAAAGGGTCGCCAGAGTGAAGACTCCACAATACTAACATTTGAAAAGCATTGGCAAGAATTAAACTTTGTCTCAATGAAATTGACTTTGACAAAAAAAGTTTCTCCATCTCAGAAGCAAGAAGAGCTCCTTTCCTTCGATTTTGATTTGCCCCCTATGCTGTTACTTCGCTGCTTCCTCGTGCCATATTTAAACTACAGCCACAAACACGTTTCTCAACGCTTACAGCCCAGGACTGCTCCAGTGGAGACATGGTGCCAAAAGCCAAGAAGCATGCAGCCCCCCAATTCAATGATGCATCCCTGGGACACCTTCTGGACTTCATGGAGGTCTGCCACGATGCCTTCTACCCCTACTCTGGTCACAGGAGGCCCATCAGTCTCACCAATCCAGCTTGGGGGGGCAGTGGCAGTGGCAGAGGTGGTCAGTGTCAACATTGCACAGAAGAGATCAATCATCCAATGCAAAAAATGGATGAATGATCTCAACTGTGCCATCAGGGTCGGGCAACCATCTTATCATTCTAAACTCACACACCCCAAGGCCATCACACATTCACTGGCATCTCACTCGCTGCCAGCTCAAGGGACATCACCACTCATTTTCTCACACACCCGCACATCTCCATCTGGCCTCATCTCCTCTGCAGACTACCTCCTCAGCCCTCACCATCTTGAGGCCAATGCACAAATCAACATGTGCTCCCACACACATCCTGGGATACCGCCTTCCCCAGTCCTCGACCTGCAGCCTCTTCCCTCGCCTGAAGCCTATTCTTCCCCTTCCCCAAGCTACCCCCCGCCATATGGCTGTCTGGTAGGTAGAGACCTACCCGTGAGCCCCCCTAAAAGTGATGTGTTGCTGCCTTTGAAGCTTGGCGCTGATGCCTGCATGTACTTCCTGAAGCAAGGTAGGCAAATGGACCCTGAAGTCCGGAGCAAGTGCAGCTCACCTGGTGTACATTGCTTATGTACAGTTGTGAAGCACGTCGGCATGATTGTGTCCAGATGATCCAGTGTGTGGGGATGATTCCGGCAAGCAAGGCTTTCATGATATGCTAAAGTATTGAAATTAGGTTCCTGACACGCTCTGCCATTGACAGGTGGAGCGGATGATCTCAAACAGGTTTCTAGACAGCGTGAAACTGATTTTTTGCCTTCTCACCATACTGTCATCACCCCCTCCCCCCACCCTCAGCATGATGCCCGATGCCAACAGGGCCGGGAAATTCTGTCCAATGTTTCACATTAAAGCATAAAAAGCACGAGATTCATCCCAATGGTTTAGAGATGGAAAACAAAGTGCAAGGGATGGATGCCAAGCAGTATCCAAGGAGCATAACACCGTCAACAAAATAGAAAATGTGAAAGATGTCATTGTGAAAAAGGATGTGATGTCCTTGCTTGAACCTAGAAAGCACAAGGAAGTAGAACAGTCAAAAAGGGTAAGGAACTCTCCACTACTTCTACAGGAAAGCAGTAACAGATATGTCCTGAGGAATCAGAAAACCAAATATGATTTTGTTCCTATGTAGAATGACTTATTAAGTTAGCTTGACATCATCAGCTGTTTAGGTTAAATATCTTATCTAACTAGTCTGCTACCTGCCACATTTCTTCATTTAGCCCTGTCTATAAAGAGTTGACTTCTTTTAAGTCCAACAAAAGCATAGCCTGGCGAGGTTATCGGGACTGCTTCCTGGTATTGTAGCTAAAGTACCTCTTCTCTCCTAGGCTGACACTATGAAGATTTTTTGGCTTGGAACTGTCAAAATTCAACTCAAGCAGTAATCTATTTTTCTGCAAATATAATCACCAATGAAACTTAGCACCTTTTTAAAATACCTTTTGTTGAAGAATTCTTAATAAGGCTATGGGCAGTTCAGCAGGAGTGGAAAGTTGATCCTAGTGGGTTCTATCCATATTTATAGTTTGAAGTGTCTCCTTTTCAGGCACTCCTAGACACCTACACCCAGGAATATAAGCTTGCTACTATACAAGTCACCTCTTCTTCATAACACATTTTCTCTCTCTAAGTATAAGGTGATTTATACACCAGTTCAATTTTCTCTTTATTGCTCAGACCAGCAACTGTTAAACAACTGAGTGACTTATGGTTTGATATGATTTATAATCTGGTTTCATAGTTATTGATACAACCATGGAAAAAAAATTGACAGAGGAGTCCACTTAACATTTCAAATGCCCTTTGTGATATAACCTGCAAACCGTGGGAGTTCTGTATCTGCAAGAGCAGGCAGTACAGATCTGATTTCTACCATTATTGCAGTAAATAAAGCCTGTGTAGTTAAACAGAAGGGAATACTGTTGCTTCAAAGTGGATGGCAGAAGGATCTGGTTTCTAATCCACAAAGTAGTGTTTGTAGAGAAGTTTGTGAAGTTACATTTTCCAACAGTTGTTAAATATAACCATGTCAGAGTTTAACAGAGAAAATCTTTATTGGTTTCAGTGAAATGATATCCTTCCTCTTTCAAACTTGAGCTTTGTCAATGCCTACAGTCACTAAACCCATTATGCTGAGATGTCCAACAATCGTCAGAATTATTTGACACCTCCTGGCTTTCCAGTTCACGAAACGTGTCTTATGCATACTCCATGATTTGGCAAACATTGTCAGTTTTAAGTTCACAGTAATTGTAGGGGTGGTCGTGAAGAATTGAACCATCAGTTAGCAGCCTTCAAAATAAGTTAGCACCAAGCTTTAAAAAAAAGGTCCTCCCTTAACAAAACTAAGAAAATGCCTGTAATTAACCAACTAGTAAAATCTAATTCTAAGTAAAATATGTTTATAGAAGACTTTTCCATTACATGTCTCACACTGCTGCACAAATACCACATTTTCTGCTTACAATAAGACAGTGAAGGACTCACTTTGATAATGTGATGGTCCATCCACTCCCGCACTGCTAATTCTTGCTCAAGTTAGTTTTAACTCATTGTTATGCTCCTTAGCCAGATCCCAAACCATTATTACTGCACCAATACCAAAATCATAAGTTATATCTCTGTAAAGTCTTGTGCCTCACACATGTCCTTCACAGCCAGATATCAATTCCCCTGACCTCACATTTTGTTGCAGATACAAAAAGATCTGGAAAAAAGAGAAAGGAAACTTCGGGACACAAATTTATGAGTAATTGCAATTGCACTCTGAATTTCCTCAGCAGTTTCCAAACAGCTACTGCTGCCTGGATTTGGCTATTTAAACAACTTCCTCAGAGGAAGTACTTGACCGTGACTGTCAAGGGCATGTTAGAAGCTAAATATCACAATCATGCTCCAGATCCCAAACTAACTGTGAGCATTGTCACTGGAGATTTGCTTGCTATTGTAGAAAAATGAGTCCCAACATCTGTCAGTTTTCTGGGATCTGATTAGGCCTGCAGCTGAAGCCATCAACAAAAGCCTATTTTCTGTGGTCAGTTTGGCCTCTTGGGTAAAATCAATGCTGCAACCCACTTTGGTAAGTCTTGGTCAAAGAGGCAGATTGCCAAATTTGAATGTGATTTTCTTTTAGTACGGGAGTTAGGTTCACAGAGACTTTTTTTAAAAATTTATTCTTTCCCGGGATGTGGGCATTGCTGGCAGGGCCAGCATTTATTGCCCATCCTTAGTTGCCCTTGAAAAGGTGGTGATAAGCTGCCTTCTTGTGCTGCAGTCCATGTTGTGCAGGTACACCCACAGTGCTGTTAGAAAGGGAGTTCCAGGATATTGACCCCACAGCAGGGAAGGAACGATGATATATTTCCAAATCAGGATGGTGAGTGGTTTGAAGGGGAACTAGAAGGTGGCGGAGTTCCCCTGCATTTGTTGTCCTTGTCCTTCTAGAGGGTTGAGCTCACAGGTTTGGAAGGTGCTGTCAAAGGAGCCTGTGAGTTTCTGCAGTTCATCTTGTAAATGGTACACACTGCTGCCACTGTGTGTCAGTGATGGAGAGAGTGAATGTTGAAGGTGGTGAATGGGGTGCTAATCAAGCAAACTTCTTTGTTATGGATGGGGTCGAGCTTCTTGAGTGTCATTGGAGCTGCATACACCCACCCAGACAAATGGAAATTATGCCATCACACTCCTGACCTGTGCCTTGTAGATGGTGGACAGGCTTTGGGGAGTCAGGAGGTGAATTACTCATCAAAGAATTTCCAAGCTCTAACCTGCTTTGGAGCCACAGTATTTGTTTGGCTGGTCCAGTTCAGTTTTTAGCCAATGGTAACCCCCAGGATAACGAGAGTGGGAGATTCAGTATTGGTAATACCATTGAATGTCAAGGGGCGATAGTTGGATTTTCGCTTGTTGGAGATGGTTGTTGCCTAGCACTTATGTGGCGCAAATGTTACGTGCCACTTACCAACCCAAGCCAGAATGTTGTCCAGGTTTTGCTACATATGGACACTAGTGCTTCAGTATCTGAGGAGTCATGAATGGTGCTGATCATTGTGTAATCATCAGCAAACATCCCCACTTCTGACGTTATGTTGGAAGGAAGGTCATTGATGAAGCAGCTGAAGATGGTTGGGCCTAGGACACTACGCTGAAGAACTCCTGCAGTGATGTCCTAGAACTGACATGATTGACCTCCAGCAACCACAACCATCTCCCTTTGTGCTGGGTATGACTCCAATCAGTGGAGAGTTTTCTCCCTTATTCCCATTAACTCTAGTTTTGCTAGGGCTCCGTGATGCCACACTTGGTCAAATGCTGCCTTGATGTCAAGGGCAGTCACACTCACTCACCATTTGAGTTCAGCTCTTTTGTCCATGTTTGGACCAAGGCTGTAATGAGGTCAGGAGCTGCATGGCCCTGGTGAAACCCAAGCTGAGCATCAGCAGCAGGTTATTGATGAGAAGGTGGTGCTTGATAACACAGTTGATAACTCCTTCCATCAGTTTACAGATGATCAAGAGTAGACTGATGGTGCAGTAACTGGCCAGCTTAGAGTTGTCCTGCTTTTTGTGGACAGGACATACCTGGTCAATTTTCCACATTGCCAGGTAGGTGCCAGTATTGTAGCTGTACTGGAACAGCTTGGCTAGGGGCGCATCAAGTTCTTGAGCACAAGTCATCAGGACTATTGCCGGAATGTTGCCAGGGCCCACAGCCCATGCAGTATCCAGTGCCTTCAGTCGCTTCTTGATATCATGTGGAGGGAATCGAATTGGCTGAAAACTGGCATCCGTGATCCTCAAGATCTCAGGAGGAGACCTAGATGGATCATCCACTCAGCACTTTTGGCTGAAGACGGTTGCAAATGCTTCAGCCATGTCTTTTGCACCAATGTGCTGGGCTCCCCCATCATTTAGGATGGCGATATTTGGGGGCCTTCTCTTGCAGTGAGTTGTTTAATTGTCCACCACCATTCACAACTGGATGTGGCAGGACTGCAGAGTTTAGATCTGGTCTATTGACTATGGCATCTCTTAGCTCTGCCTATCATTTGCTGCTTACACTGTTTGGCATGCTAGAAGTCCTGTGTTGTAGCTTCACCAGGTTGACACCTCATTTTTAAGTATGGCTGGTGCTGTTCCTGGCATGCCCTCCTGCTCTTGAACTCTTCTTTGAACCAGGGTTGATCCCCTGGTTGATAGTAATGGTAGAGTGAGGGATATGCCAGGCAATGAGATTACAGATTGTGGTTGAATACAATTCTGCTGCTGCTGATGGCCCACAGCGCCTCATGGACACCCAGTTTTGAGTTGCTAGATCTGTTCAAAATCTATCCTATTTAGCACAGTGGTAGTGCTACACAACACAACAGAAGAGTATGCTCACTGTGAAGACAGGGTTTTGTCTCCACAAGGACTGTGTGGTGGTCACTCCTATCAATACTGTTATGGACAGATGTGTCTATAACAGGTAGATTGGTGAGGATGAGGCCAAGTAGGTTTTTCCCTCTTGTTGACTGCTGAAGACCCTGACTAGCAGCTATGTCCTTTAGGACTCAGCCAGCTCGGTCAGTGGTGGTGCTACTGAGCCACTCTTGGTGATTGATATTGAAGTCCCCCACCCAGAGTACATTCAGTACCCTTGACACTCTCAGTGCTTCCTCCAAGTGATGTTCATCATGGAGGAGTACTGATTCATCAGCTGAGGAGGGACAGTCGGTGGTAATTGGCTGGAGGTTTCCTTGCCCATGTTTAACTTGATGCCATGAGACTTCAGGGGTCCAGAGCCAACATACGAACAAGGAGCAGGAGTAGGCCATTCAACCCCTCGAGCCTGCTCTGTCATTTAATAAGATCATGGCTGATCTGATAGTAACTTGAAACCTGGATCCCACCTAGCCCTGATAACCTATCACCCTCTTGCTTACCAAGAATCTATCCAGCTCTGCCCTAAAAATATTCAAAGATTCTGTTTCCACCACCTTTTCAGGAAGAGAGTTCCAAAGACTGACAACTCTCTGAGTGAAAAAATTTCACCTCATCTCTGTTTTAAATGGGCGACCCCTAATTTTTATACAGTGACCGTTTAGTCCTAGATTCTCCCACAAGAGGAAAAATCCCCTCCACATCCACCCTGTCAAGACTCCTCAGGACTTAATATGTTTCACTCAAGTCACCTCTTACTCCTCTAAACCCCAGTGGATACAAACCTAGTCTGTCCAACCTTTCCACATAAGACAACCCACCCATTCCAGGTATTAGTTTGGTAAACCTTCACTGAACAGCTTCCAACACATTTACATCCTTCTTAAAATATAAAGCCAATATTAAGGACTCCCAGAGCAACTCACTTCCTACTGTATACCACTGTGCCACCACCTCTGGTGGTCTGCCTTGCCGGTGGAACAGAATATACCCAGGAATGGTGATGGTGATGGTAGTGTCTGGGACATTGAAGGTGTGATTTGGTAGGTGTGAGTATGTCAGGCAGTTGTTTGACCAGACTGGAAGACAGCTCTCCCAATTTTTGCACAAGCCCCCAAATGTTAGTAAGGAAGACTTTGCAGGGTCGACAGGGCCGGATGTGCCATTATTGTTTCTGGTGCCTAAGTCGATGCCAGGCAGTCCGTTCGGTTTCATTCCTTTTTGACTTTTCTGCAGCAGTTGATACAACTGAGTGGCTTGCTAGGCCATTTCAGAGGGCACTTAAGAGTCAACCACATAGCTATAGAGCCACATGCATGCCAGACCAGGTAAGGATGACAGATTTCTTTCCCTAAAGGACATTAGTGAACCAGATGGGTTTTTACAACAGTCGACAATGGTTTCGTGGTCATCATTACTGAGACTAGCTTTATATTTCAGATTTTATTAATTGAATTAAATTCCACCAGCTGCTGTGGCGAAATTTGAATCTGTGTTTCCAGCATTAGCCTGGGCCTCTAGTTTGCTAGCGACATTACCACCACGCCACCACCTCCACATCAAAGGGTTGATTTTAACTCTCGACATCAATCCTGTGGTGGAAGGTGGGGATCCTGGCAGATTTTCACAGCGGGGTCTCATTTGTATGCTGCCAGCCAGCTACATGGCAGTTCCCAGCAGCTAGCCGCATCTCGCCGACAGCAGCAAGTGGCAAATATTGGGCAGGCTGAGAGATATCCACGTGTTTCAGTAGAAGGCTGCCAGCAGAAAGAATTTGGTGAAGTTCAGAGCACTCCTCCAGCTCCAGGCCCCATTAAAAAAAGTTTTAACTTACTTCACAGGAGGACTCAACTTCCTGGCGGGTTCACCCAGTGGGAATCCCACACAGGAGTGGGTCAAGATCCCATTGTGGTCTCTTGTATGTTATGATACCCCAAATTTGCTTTTATTAATAAGGCTCTTTCCTGTCAGAATACATCACTTGCTATCAAAATCAGTGATGTTCAAATCTGAACAACTGTAATGGAACATAAAATGGAGCCTCTCCATTTTACCTGCTCTTCCATTACATTCCCCCCGATAGGAAGTTAAAATTACCCCTTAAAACTTGAGACCCAGAGCTCGGCTCAACAGGGGTTGGAGCCCAAGAGATATGGGATTGAGGGAGAGTTGAGTTAAGAGTGTGGGACAGAGGGAAGAAAACCAACTAGCAACTGTTCTAGCCAATTAATATTATGATGTACAAAATTAAAGTGCATAATATTGTCCTTCAAGTCTGTAAGCTATTCATAAATAAGCGTCATAACTTGTGAACTAATGCAAAAGCTTTAACATACTATAGCCTTACATTAGATCCTGAACGAGATCTTCCTGCCAGTCATGAGATATATAAGCTGGCGTCATTAGTTGTACTGACAGCTGCTACCACATAAACTAATAAAACCCTAACATTGTATTAATACCATATGTACTGTAATAAAAGTAATCCAGGGGCTATTCTCAATTATATTATCGAATATCAGAGTTCAGGTGATGGCTATAAACTGTTCAAACTCTTTTCTTGCAGTTTACAATATTACATGAACCCCTCAGTTAGGCTCCTGACATAATCGCTCATGGGTATCTATTATTTTCTATTAACATGCTCCTAGGTATTTGTTAACCTATATATACTGTGGACATATTACTTATATCATTTTTGCACTGTTTATACGTTATGGAAATTCCCGAAACTGTCCTCAAAGCATAACCCTATTCAGTTGACTGCCATACTGTATTTCCAGTTCACTGAGTCCTGAAGGACAGTGTAGTGTGATTAGAGGCTGTGTCTGAAGAGACTCATTTTACTTTTGTATGGAAATTAATAGCCAGCTCTAGGGGAGTTCAGTTCAGTACACAAACACAGACACTTAACACATCTTTGTGAGCAATGACGATGAATGGCTCAGCCCCTATACACAGAACCAACAGAGAATGTGGGAATGAAGTATTGTGATTGCACAGTAATGAGACACTGTAATTGATCAGTCATAATATGATTGTAATGAATCTCATTATTATGTATTGGTAAATAACCATTCGGAAGATGCTTTTCTTCAAGCCGAGTGATTTACATCAGTGAGTGTGGGAATGGAGCTGTGGGACAGGGCGGTTGCTCTCAAATCCTGCCCACACCCAGTCCCTTTCTATTCTCTTACCCTGATGCTATTATTTTTTTCTTGCTGTTGTTGCTGATTTCACAGAAGATTGTTTTCCCCGGTTGAAAGGGTTGTGGGTGTTTTCTCCCCAGTGTCAGACTTACACAGCAGTGAAAAAGCAGTGAACCTTACAGATAAGCAAGAGGAATTTAGACTGTTGTATCAGAACTGGATTAGACCCAGTGGAGTGTAGCCATACACACAAGGGCAGGAAGAGAGAGAGGATATATTGTCCCTCTAGACAGCTCTGTCCAAAACACCATAAATATAGGTGACGACATTTTTTCTAAATTGTATTAGTCAATTGTTTTATTTTTGGATATCCTCTTTCAAAATGAATGACTTTGTCAAAGGATTTGCCACAAAAGACCACATTTAGTACAGTACACTTCTAATTCATCAATAGTCAAGCTTAAAGAAATTCAAATGGAACAAGTAGACATCAGAATGCTGTCCCAGTGGGTTCCTGTTATTAATTTAATCTAACTTCACATAAAATGACATCCATTAACATCCGCCTGAGACCCACTGGTGAAATGTTAAACATCCTAAAGCAGTCAGCTACCTCTATTCATTCCATAGAAATGATAGAGTTATTTCATGTAAATACTACTTCTCAGGAATGAAATTTAGCAGTGAAATGAGCTGAAGTATTAGAATCAGATGTGCCAAAGGAATATCATCTTCATTACTAATGAGGTATCCAGCTTTATGTACCATAAGAGAAGTGCATAGTCACTCCACCTCATTAATCAAGGAAATCGGGACTGTTTGTGAATCATAGGGGAGTTTGAGTATAATTTTTTTTTAGTTTATTATTACTTCATTCCATTCAAAATCAACAAACATTAACCTTGATCTATATATATTTAAAATGTTATCAACATGTAACTTCAGTGTTAGTATTGCAATTTTTCCCAGCTGGCCCTCAGCCTGAGTGACTGTTTATCAGAAAGGCACACACACCAAAACAAACAACAACAACCCAGGGAACTGGTCTCCCCCAGACTTTAAAAGAAATATGCAGCCAGAGCAATTAAATTGTGCTGCACAGTATTAAAGCAAGTGGACGAACAGGTCTGTGTCTCAATCTCTTGACCAGTATTTAGAGAATGGGCGGAAATGTCTCAGATTTTCACTAAATGCGGTAGCAGGCAGGAAAAATAAAGTTTTTCACATTGGCCACAATGGCAGCTTTTCACGTCTTATTGCCCCTATCCCGCCTCATTAATCATACATTCCTGGGAAACATGCCATTTCGATGGCAGCCGGGCTCTCATTCACCCGCCACACCATCACCTCACTGCTTCCTCATGCCAGCCACCATATTTAAAGTGCAGCCACACGCAAACCTGTCAGTGCTTCCAGCCCAGGACTGCTGCATGACCCTGAAAGGGAAGAAAACTGCAGTGCTCCCAGTTTAGTAACCCATCCCTCAAGCACCTTTTGGATGCCATGGAGGACTGCCGTGATGTCCTCTACCCTTGCTCTGGCTGCAGAAGGGGCAGTAACGTCACCAATCTGGCTTGGGAGGTGGTGGCAGTGGTGGTCAGGGACAACGCCCTGCAAAAGGGGACAGCTACTCAGTGCCGCAAGAGGATGAATGATCTCCTCCATTCCGCCAGGGTAAGTCACTCTTCTCATCACTCTCAACTCACACACTCACAAACCCATCACACATACACAGGGATCTCACTCACTGCCAGTTCAAGAGACATCACCATTCACTCTCTCACACACACACCTTCAATATTACCATCCCGTCCATGGGCCACTCACCACCCACACATGCCAGGCATACTTATCATCTAGCTTGGCAGGCATCCTGCTTGCGCTCTCTCTATCTCTATTGATGCAGGATAAGTTGGCATGCAAAAAGAGGGAGAGGTCGCAGAACGGTGGAGGAATGCCTGAAATCAAGGTCCTCACAGACTTTGAAAGTCGAGTCATCCAGCTGGCAATGATCTGGACTGTTCCTTTGCTGATGATGTGATCGGCGGGGCTCTACCAAGTGAGGATGCAGCACTGCAACATCCATCAGATAACCATGCTGTGAGTGATGTGTCCTGTTTCACAGGCCACTGACATGCAACAATTATCTCTATTGGCTTTCGCAGGCACATCTGGGAAGCAGCCTAGGGAGTCCATGACCCAGGGACTCCAATCAAGCCCAGAAGACACATCGGAAGAATAATCTGAAGGCACCTTCATTGAAAACCCATCACAGCACTCACCCACACCTTTCACCAGCGCAGAGACACACCACGGTGGGACCTAGTTCTAGAGTCACCTCGGAATCACAATCTGGTGAGCACATCGCACAGTCTGATCCACAGTAGGCGGAGGCAGGGACTTCATGGGTTTCCAGCATTCGGAGGACTGTTGGAGACCATAATTCTGCAGAGTCCAATTCAGTTGAGGAGCCTCTGGACTCGGTCATACCTCAGTTGCTGGACCTACAAAGGCAAGCTCAGGCACATCAGGAAGGGATGTTCTCTGCACTCCTCAGATTGCAAGGCATGATGGAGGAGCCCATCCACCTTCAGTCTGAGGTGATAGTGCTGGCATGCCAATGCATTAAGGGCAACACTGGTAGGATGGCAGTTGCTATGGAGACTTTGGTCCAGGACATCGGTCCTGCACTGTTGGGTGGGCTGAATTCCATCGCTGAAGCCATAGTTGGCCTCCAACAGTGACACTGTGAGAGGGGTGTGGTGCAGCTCAATCTCACTGCAGCTTCCCCTTCTCCTCAAGGAGTCAGCCAGGGGCCCTCAGGCACCCAAAGGGAGGAGGATCAGCAGGTAATCACACCAGGTCCATCCATCCAGGCTACCCAAGGAGTGCCCAGCCCATCCAAATCCCCACTTCCTGTGACCCCAGCAGTTCCCACTTTGCAGGCTGAGGAGGGAACCACTGCCACACAGCAGGAACCCAAAAGCAGGCCAGGGCCCTCCAGGTCTCAGTCCTCCAGAGGCTGCCCATCAAGGTTGGCACAGTCAAGGGGTAGCTGTCAGCTAGTCAGCTGGCTGCCTCCACCTCTGCTGTGGATGTCCGGGGAACACCTAGACATAGCAGCAGGGTTAGGAAGGTCAAGAAGATATAGTTGCACAGCCTGGGCATGGGCGTTCATCACTTGTACTTAATGTTCACTATTGTAAATAAACTTCCAAGAGTGTCTGCTTGCCTATGGCTCCTTGTATGATGAGCAGTGTTCATGTCACTCAGATGTGAAACCTTGGATCCTGTACAAGATAAAGGCAGGTGTCTCAGTCCAGGGCCTCTTCCCTGTACTTTGTGCAGCCTTCAGACTAAAGTGAGGATCCAGCTTCACACTCCCTGGACGCATTAGTGATGCTTGCACCTCGATGGTGCTTGTCATCGCTGCAGAGTTCCATCATTCTCTCTGTGTGCTCTCAGCACCTTTAAGGTGGGGGTGGCTCCCATCTCTTCAGCATCTGTGTCCAGTGTTGCTGTGCTCCTGAAGGGCTCAGGTTCTGACGGCTGGCAAAGGACCAGGTGCATTTAAAGTTTCATGGCTGCATCTCCATGATATGACCCTGATCACAGAGCACAAGCGAGCTCCATCTCTTCCTCAGCCAGCTCCTCTCCCCGTTGCAGCGTCCAGTTATAGGGCACAGCAGGCAACAACGATGCCTGACACCCTCTGTGGACTATATTGCAGAGCTCCAGTAGATTGCTGCAGGCACTGGAACCTCATTTTCAGCATCCCGATGGTTTGCTTCATCAAGGTGCGAGTTGCAGCATGAGCCTTGTTATAACTTCACTCTACTGCAGTCTGAGGCCACCAGACGGGTGTCACCATACACATCCTCTGAGGGAAGCCCTTGTCCCCGAAGAGTCATCCCTGCAGCCTCTGTGGACCCTGGAAGACACTAGGGATCTGAGACCGACTGAGAATTTAGGAATCATGGACACTCCCTGGGATCAGTGCGCAGATCTGCAGGATGTGTTTGTTCTGGTCGCACATCAGCTGAACATTCAGCAAATGGAAGCCCTTGCGTTGTCATAGTTGACTGTGTGTTGCCACAGAGAGATGAGCACCATGTCAGTGCAGTCAATGGCACCCTGCACCTGGAGGAAACCTGAGATCTGGGCATATCCTAGTACTCTTGCAACCTGGCTCTCCTGGTCCTGGGCGAAGTGTACAAAGTTGTGTGCCTTCGCGAAGATGGCATCTATGACCTTATGGATTCATTTGTGGGTGGAGGCCTGTGATATCCGACAGAAGCCACCTGTGGAGCCCTGAAAGGAGCCACTGGAGTAAAAATTGAACACCATAGTCACTTTCATGGCCACTGGCAGCGGATGCCCTCCATGTCACCATGGTGCCAAATCCTGCAGCAGGTGGCAGATGTGACCAGCCAGTTACCTGGACATGCGCAGTCTTTGGTGACACTGGTTCTTGGTCATCTGCAGGAATGAAAAGCGGCAGCTATAGACCCTGGGCCTAGCTAGGCGCCAACCATTGACAGTTCGCTGGGGCTCTTCAGCAGCGTGTGCGGGAGCCCCAGCTGCCCTTTCTTCCTGAGGGTTCTGCTCCTCCCTCTGCCTAGCCAGACACCTCTGTCACTCTCTTATCCTTTGTCCCCATTCTCTGTAAGCCATGAAGCATACAGCTAGGGCACAACTCCATGCTCCTGATGTACTCCTGCAGGATGAAAGAGAAAGACGCACTGGTTAGCATGGGCGTTCCAGGAATCTCTCTTCATTAAGTCTGAAGGCCCCTTCACACACTTCAGAGAGTGCTGGCCACCAATTGGATGTCCAGAGATTAGTGTACTGCATGGCTCCCCAAAGCCCCACCCAACTCCACCCCACTCCACCTGACCAATTGGCGGCAGCTTCACCCATTGGACTGCAAGCTGTGCTCTCAGCTCAGGTGCAGGCATTCTCCTAACCCACACTGCAAGGCTGCACTGTTAGCTTGAACCTAGGGGAAGACTGGTTGAAACCTGAATGCTGACATTGCAAGGAGCTGTGAGTGCCTCCACCATTGATTTCTCTATGGCCAACTTTCAAGCTTCTGTATTGCTTGACTGGGCGGAAAGGCTAGAAGCCCAATTCCAAGCACATCAATGTGGCTGCGCCTGAACTGTCTCAGCTGTGGAAGAATGGTCACTTTATGCAAGGTTTCTATAATGTGTGGCCACTTCCCTCAACCCTCACCACCCCCACACGTGTTTGTGGTCGTGTGTCTTTGGAACTCTCTACCTGAAAAGGTGGAGGAAGCAGAACGTTTGAGTATTTTTAAGGCAGAGGTGGATAGATTCTTGGTAAGCAAGGGGGTGATAGATTATCAGGGGTTGGCAAGATGATCTTATTGAATGGCAGAGCAGACTCGAGAGGCCAAATGGCCTACTCCTGCTCTTATGTTTGTATCAACCACAGAGCAGCCCTTGCCCCCTTCCCCAACTCGCTTCAACCGCAGGGCAGTCCTCGCCTGGACGCGCGACACCTCAACTTTGAAGCCCAACAGGCGACCCTTACAAGGAGCATCGTTACTGTGCACTTGGTTCCAAGTTCCCCTCGAAGTACAGCCCACCAGCTGTTGTGAAACACACCAGTATGATGCTCAGATGATCCCACATGGGGGCAATGATTCCACAAGCTGGCTGATATGTAGATGTATTACAATGAAGTTCCTCACGTCCAACGGGGGTAATTCGGCCCACCATTGATGGGCAGAGTGGACGATTGCAAACTGGGGTTTCATGATATTGTGAAACCATCGTGAAACCAATTTTTTGCTTTATTACCATATTGTCCACTCATGCCGCCAAACACGCCCGAAGCCAGTGGGCATGCAAAATTCCACCTAATGTCTTTGTCAAAATAGCAAACAAAGAAATTTCATGTAAACATATCCATTACTAATATCACAAATTATCAATGAACTGGGGAGATTAGTTAATTTTTCAAGTGTGTCCAGCTTGCAAGTGAATCCAGTACGGTAACATCTGGAGCTCCAGCAGCAGTAATCAACTACACAGTTACTAAACCTCTATTGTTCTGCCTGTGTCTACAACTAAGCATTGGCAAAAGCTTACAAACCTGCATGCTCAAATGTCCTCCTGAAAGTACTGCCAAATTGCAGCAACTAAGAGCAGGATTTTGCCCTTATGAAAACAAAAAACTGCGGATGCTGGAAATCCAAAACAAAAACAGAAATACCTGGAAAAACTCAGCAGGTCTGGCAGCATTGGGGGAGAAGAAAAGAGTTGATGTTTCGAGTCCTCATGACCCTTCACCAGAACTGAGTGAATATTAGGAGAGGGGTGAAATATAAGCTGGTTTAAGGCGCGGGGGTCGGTGGGGGGCGGGGGTGGGGTGGGGGGGTGTTGGTGGTGGGGGGTGCGCACAGAATGGTTGAGGGGGGGTGGTGATTGTAGGGACAAGCAAGCAGTGATAGGAGCAGATAATCAAAAGATGTCACAGATAAAAGAACAAAGAGATGTTGAAGGTGGTGATATTATCTAAACGAATGTGCTAATTAAGAATGGATGGCAGGACACACAAGGTACAGCTCTAGTGGCGGTGGGGTGGAAAGACTAGCAGAGCATAAAAGATTTAAAAATAATGGAAAAGAAAAATCTATATAAATTATTGGAAAAAACAAAAGGAAGGGGGAAGAAACGGAAAGGTGGGGGGGATGGAGGAGAGAGTTCAAGATCTAAAGTTGAATTCAATATTCAGTCCGGAAGGCTGTTAAGTACCTAGTCGGAAGATGAGGTGCTGTTCCTCCAGTTTGCATTGGGCTTCACTGGAACAATGCAGCAAGCCAAGGACAGACATGTGGGCAAGAGAGCAGGGTGGAGTGTTAAAATGGCAAGCCCAACTTAAACTGGAGGAACAGCACCTCATCTTCCGACTAGGCACTTTACAGCCTTCCGGACTGAATATTGAATTCAACAACTTTAGATCTTGAGCTCCCTCCTCCATCCCCACCCCCTTTCCGTTTCTTCCCCCTTCCTTTTGTTTTTTCCAATAATTTATATAGATTTTTCTTTTCCCACCTATTTCCATTATTTTTAAATCTTTTAGCCCTGCTAGTCTTTCCACCCCACCCCCACTAGAGCTGTTCCTTGAGTGCCCTGCCATCCATTCTTAATTAGCACATTCGTTTAGATAATATCACCACCTTCAACACCTCTTTGTTCTTTTGTCTGTGACATCTTTTGATTATCTGCTCCTATCACTACTTGCTTGTCCCTACAGCCACACCAGACCCCCTCCACTTCTCTCCCCCCACCACCTTAAACCAGCTTATATTTCACCCCTCTCCTAATATTTACTCAGTTCTGGTGAAGGGTCATGAGGACTCGAAACGTCAACTCTTTTCTTCTCCCCCAATGCTGCCAGACCTGCTGAGTTTTTCCAGGTATTTCTGTTTTTGTTTTGGATTTCCAGCATCCGCAGTTTTTTGTTTTCATAAGGGCAAAATCCTGCTCTTAGTTGCTGCAATTTGGCAGTACTTTCAGGAGGACATTTGAGCATGCAGGTTTGTAAGCTTTTGCCAATGCTTAGTTGTAGACACAGGCAGAACAATAGAGGTTTAGTAACTGTGTAGTTGATTACTGCTGCTGGAGCTCCAGATGTTACCGTACTGGATTCACTTGCAAGCTGGACACACTTGAAAAATTAACTAATCTCCCCAGTTCATTGATAATTTGTGATATTAGTAATGGATATGTTTACATGAAATTTCTTTGTTTGCTATTTTGACAAAGACATTAGGTGGAATTTTGCATGCCCACTGGCTTCGGGCGTGTTTGGCGGCATGAGTGGACAATATGGTAATAAAGCAAAAAATTGGTTTCACGATGGTTTCACAATATCATGAAACCCCAGTTTGCAATCGTCCACTCTGCCCATCAATGGTGGGCCGAATTACCCCCGTTGGACGTGAGGAACTTCATTGTAATACATCTACATATCAGCCAGCTTGTGGAATCATTGCCCCCATGTGGGATCATCTGAGCATCATACTGGTGTGTTTCACAACAGCTGGTGGGCTGTACTTCGAGGGGAACTTGGAACCAAGTGCACAGTAACGATGCTCCTTGTAAGGGTCGCCTGTTGGGCTTCAAAGTTGAGGTGTCGCGCGTCCAGGCGAGGACTGCCCTGCGGTTGAAGCGAGTTGGGGAAGGGGGCAAGGGCTGCTCTGTGGTTGATACAAACATAAGAGCAGGAGTAGGCCATTTGGCCTCTCGAGTCTGCTCTGCCATTCAATAAGATCATCTTGCCAACCCCTGATAATCTATCACCCCCTTGCTTACCAAGAATCTATCCACCTCTGCCTTAAAAATACTCAAACGTTCTGCTTCCTCCACCTTTTCAGGTAGAGAGTTCCAAAGACACACGACCACAAACACGTGTGGGGGTGGTGAGGGTTGAGGGAAGTGGCCACACATTATAGAAACCTTGCATAAAGTGACCATTCTTCCACAGCTGAGACAGTTCAGGCGCAGCCACATTGATGTGCTTGGAATTGGGCTTCTAGCCTTTCCGCCCAGTCAAGCAATACAGAAGCTTGAAAGTTGGCCATAGAGAAATCAATGGTGGAGGCACTCACAGCTCCTTGCAATGTCAGCATTCAGGTTTCAACCAGTCTTCCCCTAGGTTCAAGCTAACAGTGCAGCCTTGCAGTGTGGGTTAGGAGAATGCCTGCACCTGAGCTGAGAGCACAGCTTGCAGTCCAATGGGTGAAGCTGCCGCCAATTGGTCAGGTGGAGTGGGGTGGAGTTGGGTGGGGCTTTGGGGAGCCATGCAGTACACTAATCTCTGGACATCCAATTGGTGGCCAGCACTCTCTGAAGTGTGTGAAGGGGCCTTCAGACTTAATGAAGAGAGATTCCTGGAACGCCCATGCTAACCAGTGCGTCTTTCTCTTTCATCCTGCAGGAGTACATCAGGAGCATGGAGTTGTGCCCTAGCTGTATGCTTCATGGCTTACAGAGAATGGGGACAAAGGATAAGAGAGTGACAGAGGTGTCTGGCTAGGCAGAGGGAGGAGCAGAACCCTCAGGAAGAAAGGGCAGCTGGGGCTCCCGCACACGCTGCTGAAGAGCCCCAGCGAACTGTCAATGGTTGGCGCCTAGCTAGGCCCAGGGTCTATAGCTGCCGCTTTTCATTCCTGCAGATGACCAAGAACCAGTGTCACCAAAGACTGCGCATGTCCAGGTAACTGGCTGGTCACATCTGCCACCTGCTGCAGGATTTGGCACCATGGTGACATGGAGGGCATCCGCTGCCAGTGGCCATGAAAGTGACTATGGTGTTCAATTTTTACTCCAGTGGCTCCTTTCAGGGCTCCACAGGTGGCTTCTGTCGGATATCACAGGCCTCCACCCACAAATGAATCCATAAGGTCATAGATGCCATCTTCGCGAAGGCACACAACTTTGTACACTTCGCCCAGGACCAGGAGAGCCAGGTTGCAAGAGTACTAGGATATGCCCAGATCTCAGGTTTCCTCCAGGTGCAGGGTGCCATTGACTGCACTGACATGGTGCTCATCTCTCTGTGGCAACACACAGTCAACTATGACAACGCAAGGGCTTCCATTTGCTGAATGTTCAGCTGATGTGCGACCAGAACAAACACATCCTGCAGATCTGCGCACTGATCCCAGGGAGTGTCCATGATTCCTAAATTCTCAGTCGGTCTCAGATCCCTAGTGTCTTCCAGGGTCCACAGAGGCTGCAGGGATGACTCTTCGGGGACAAGGGCTTCCCTCAGAGGATGTGTATGGTGACACCCGTCTGGTGGCCTCAGACTGCAGTAGAGTGAAGTTATAACAAGGCTCATGCTGCAACTCGCACCTTGATGAAGCAAACCATCGGGATGCTGAAAATGAGGTTCCAGTGCCTGCAGCAATCTACTGGAGCTCTGCAATATAGTCCACAGAGGGTGTCAGGCATCGTTGTTGCCTGCTGTGCCCTATAACTGGACGCTGCAACGGGGAGAGGAGCTGGCTGAGGAAGAGATGGAGCTCGCTTGTGCTCTGTGATCAGGGTCATATCATGGAGGTGCAGCCATGAAACTTTAAATGCACCTGGTCCTTTGCCAGCCGTCAGAACCTGAGCCCTTCAGGAGCACAGCAACACTGGACACAGATGCTGAAGAGATGGGAGCCACCCCCACCTTAAAGGTGCTGAGAGCACACAGAGAGAATGATGGAACTCTGCAGCGATGACAAGCACCATCGAGGTGCAAGCATCACTAATGCGTCCAGGGAGTGTGAAGCTGGATCCTCACTTTAGTCTGAAGGCTGCACAAAGCACAGGGAAGAGGCCCTGGACTGAGACACCTGCCTTTATCTTGTACAGGATCCAAGGTTTCACATCTGAGTGACATGAACACTGCTCATCATACAAGGAGCCATAGGCAAGCAGACACTCTTGGAAGTTTATTTACAATAGTGAACATTAAGTACAAGTGATGAACGCCCATGCCCAGGCTGTGCAACTATATCTTCTTGACCTTCCTAACCCTGCTGCTATGTCTAGGTGTTCCCCGGACATCCACAGCAGAGGTGGAGGCAGCCAGCTGACTAGCTGACAGCTACCCCTTGACTGTGCCAACCTTGATGGGCAGCCTCTGGAGGACTGAGACCTGGAGGGCCCTGGCCTGCTTTTGGGTTCCTGCTGTGTGGCAGTGGTT
Source organism: Carcharodon carcharias (assembly GCF_017639515.1). Lineage (NCBI taxonomy): Eukaryota > Metazoa > Chordata > Chondrichthyes > Lamniformes > Lamnidae > Carcharodon > Carcharodon carcharias. The sequence continues at coordinate 35,442,736 of NC_054485.1, read as the reverse complement.
CCCTCCTCAGCCTGCAAAGTGGGAACTGCTGGGGTCACAGGAAGTGGGGATTTGGATGGGCTGGGCACTCCTTGGGTAGCCTGGATGGATGGACCTGGTGTGATTACCTGCTGATCCTCCTCCCTTTGGGTGCCTGAGGGCCCCTGGCTGACTCCTTGAGGAGAAGGGGAAGCTGCAGTGAGATTGAGCTGCACCACACCCCTCTCACAGTGTCACTGTTGGAGGCCAACTATGGCTTCAGCGATGGAATTCAGCCCACCCAACAGTGCAGGACCGATGTCCTGGACCAAAGTCTCCATAGCAACTGCCATCCTACCAGTGTTGCCCTTAATGCATTGGCATGCCAGCGCTATCACCTCAGACTGAAGGCGGATGGGCTCCTCCATCATGCCTTGCAATCTGAGGAGTGCAGAGAACATCCCTTCCTGATGTGCCTGAGCTTGCCTTTGTAGGTCCAGCAACTGAGGTATGACCGAGTCCAGAGGCTCCTCAACTGAATTGGACTCTGCAGAATTATGGTCTCCAACAGTCCTCCGAATGCTGGAAACCCATGAAGTCCCTGCCTCCGCCTACTGTGGATCAGACTGTGCGATGTGCTCACCAGATTGTGATTCCGAGGTGACTCTAGAACTAGGTCCCACCGTGATGTGTCTCTGCGCTGGTGAAAGGTGTGGGTGAGTGCTGTGATGGGTTTTCAATGAAGGTGCCTTCAGATTATTCTTCCGATGTGTCTTCTGGGCTTGATTGGAGTCCCTGGGTCATGGACTCCCTAGGCTGCTTCCCAGATGTGCCTGCGAAAGCCAATAGAGATAATTGTTGCATGTCAGTGGCCTGTGAAACAGGACACATCACTCACAGCATGGTTATCTGATGGATGTTGCAGTGCTGCATCCTCACTTGGTAGAGCCCCGCCGATCACATCATCAGCAAAGGAACAGTCCAGATCATTGCCAGCTGGATGACTCGACTTTCAAAGTCTGTGAGGACCTTGATTTCAGGCATTCCTCCACCGTTCTGCGACCTCTCCCTCTTTTTGCATGCCAACTTATCCTGCATCAATAGAGATAGAGAGAGCGTAAGCAGGATGCCTGCCAAGCTAGATGATAAGTATGCCTGGCATGTGTGGGTGGTGAGTGGCCCATGGACGGGATGGGAATATTGAAGGTGTGTGTGTGAGAGAGTGAATGGTGATGTCTCTTGAACTGGCAGTGAGTGAGATCCCTGTGTATGTGTGATGGGTTTGTGAGTGTGTGAGTTGAGAGTGATGAGAAGAGTGACTTACCCTGGCGGAATGGAGGAGACCATTCATCCTCTTGCGGCACTGAGTAGCTGTCCCCCTTTGCAGGGCGTTGTCCCTGACCACCACTGCCACCACCTCCCAAGCCAGATTGGTGACGTTACTGCCCCTTCTGCAGCCAGAGCAAGGGTAGAGTTGGCAGCCAAGTTGGCTGCTGGGGGAGCGTGTTGGGAGCAGCTGTACTATCTTCTGGGGACTGATCACCAGTAGTGTGGACATGAGCCGCTGGAGGCCTCAGATGGGCCACTGTGGTTGAGGTCCGGCGTGCGCGTGCAGTGTACATGAGCGATCAGCACCAATAAATCCCCTTCTCTGTTCTGCAGGCAAAAACTCAGCACCATCTGAGGGAGCGCCAGAGGACGTGGTGGGCATGCCCTGCTCCAGTGCCTCACCGCCTTCGAGAAGCAGGCCATGGAGCTGGAGAGGAGGCAGGCGGCCAGGTCGGCAGGTGTCAGCGAGGCTGGGGTGCAGCGGCCAGGTATTTGAGGGCCACAGTCCCATCCACTCTGTCTGCTCACCATCCAAAGCACTGATGGTTGCTGCAATCATTAATGCAGCAACACTGCTCATTCACAGACTGATACAGTCAGACCTGTGGGTCATACACAAAGGTCCCTCCCTCATCCCCTTAAGAATGCGCGTCTCTAGCAGCTTCCAAAGTCGCCTTATCCCACTTGTGACCACGATCCCCATGGCCTAACATGCCATGGCATCTCTGCTGCACATCCAAAGATATTTTGCATCTTAGGGGGGTTGGTACCTCCACCACCCTTTCAGCCAGTGCGCCCCATATTATTCTGTCCAAAAGGGCCTCAGCACCTCACCTGTGAACCTCATGGCACTCAATTTAAATAAATGCCATCACGTTACTCATCCGTGCACCAAGGGGAAATGTTGCCTTCTGCCCACCTGTTCTATGCCCCTTCTAATGGTATGAAGGTCAATAATGTGACCTGTCAATTTCCTGTGATCTATGGCAAATGTCACAAGTGTTTGCAATGTTTCCTCAGCACCGCAACTATCCAGGCCAGCATGCAACCAGGTCAGGTACCTTTGCACTCTCCCCACTCCAATGGCACATAACATACCATGTGGCATTCCTGAGGCCATCTGACCAGCCTGTCTGTATGTGTGTCTAATGTTTGGACCTCCTCTTGACTCTTTTCCACCCCACCAATGTTCGTCTCCTTAGGTTCTTGAAGGGTGAGCGACTTATGAGGTTGGGGGGGAAATGGATGAAAGGTTTAACTGACTGAACGCTAACTGTTGCATCGCCACCGCATGGCTGCGTCCAACGACACCGGATACCCCCTCCACACCCAAGGGCCAAGACTTGCAACTTGCGGCACATCATTTCAGCCAGCCAGGCACCAGCGCAGTTACAAACACTTCGGTGGGGAATGTAACGTTGGCTAGTGTCCTGGGGCACAGTGGAGAGGGCACTTCAAAATTGCTGGAGGAGATGGCAGGGACAGAGAGTGCCAATGGCACCAGCAGACAGAGGACTGCAGGGGACCAGGCATAAGCGAGTCTGGCAGTGATGATGTGCCTCTGGAGATGTCTCCAATGCACCAATGCAGGACAAGCAGCAGGATTCGCGGGAGCGTCTGGCAGGGTTGCATGAGGCTGTGCTTCAGTTGGTCTCTGTGGTGGAGGAGTCCAGGCAAAGTGTCAGTGAAGGCATGAACCTCAGGTCAGAGATTCACATGTCCCCCACTGAGAGATTGGCGACCCTCATGGAGAGGGGTTCCAGTGGATTGAGACTCTTCTGATTGGGTTACGCTCTGACCTCCAAGCCCTCACAGCGGTAACGGCCACAGTTGGTCATTCGGAATGTGAGAGATGTTCTGGGCACCAAGCGTCAGTGCTCAGTGCCCATGCATCTGTGGTGAGCAGGGAGGTAGATTTGGACCTCATGTCGGTGCAGCAGCTGCCTGTCGTCGCTGCGAGCTCCTCTCAGGGAACTCCAGATGAGGGCGGCAGCTCCTCCGCCCCTCTGCCAGTGACCGTTGCATCAGTTGAAGCTGCGACACCTGGGGAGGTGCCAGTTCTGGAACTGGCCACTCCCTCCCAGGCGGGGCCATCACAGGCTCCACAGGCCAGGGGACGGCCAAGATCATCGAGGTCAACAGGACAACAGAGTCAGCAGGCTGTCTCACAAGCCACTCCGAGCAATGAGGCGGCACCTAGACGTAGCACCCGCAAATGTAAGCATAAGGCACGTTAGGCACTCCATGGATATATCACTGGTGATTTTGAGTTGGTCTTAAACTAGGGAACAAACAGTTATGTTTGTAAGAGAGATATTTCTCTTTGATGTTGAATGGAATAAAGTCCAGTTTTCTGACCATGGCTGAGGGCGTTTCCTTTGTGCTGCATTTGTATGTTTCACAGACATCTCATGAGTGTTTGAGTGGACATTGAGTGGATGTTTCTGCACTAAGCCCTTAGTTGCAGCTGGTGAGGTGGAAGATGTAGCACCTAAGTGCCACGTGTGGAAGCGCCAGGCAATGCTGGTCCTGCTGATCCATGTGTGTGGAGCTAGCTGAAGGTTCGCTGGATGAAATTGTTCCAGGTGTCCCTACCTCCTTGGTGTAGTAGCGGGTCGGCGTGCTGCCCATCATCATCGCCCTGTGCTTCCTCATCCTCTGAGCCACTGCTGGATTCATCATGTACAGCCTCATCCACAGTGTCAAGGTCTTCATCATCAACTGCATCCCCCCTTTCCAGTGCAAGATTGTGCAGAGCACAGCATGCTACCACTATCACAGAGACATGATCTGGGGGGTACTGGAGTACCCCTGAGCGGTCCAGGCAACGGAAGCACATCTTGAGAAGACCGATGGCTCTCTCCACCACAGCCCTTGTGGAGGTGTGGCACCTATTGTAGCGCTGCTCAGCTTCTGCTCTTGGAAGGTGGAGAGGTATCATGAGCCACCTTCTGAGGGGATAGCCCTTGTCACCCAACAGCCAACCATCCAGCCGAGCCAGAGCACTGAAGAGCCCCGGCACCTGGGAGTGTCTGAGGATGTATGTGTCGTGGGAGCTGCCTGGGTATCTTGCACAGACTTGTAGAATCTGCATCCTGTGATCACACACTATCTGCACGTTCATGGAGTGGAAGCCCTTCCTGTTGATAAAGGCACCGGGCTCACCTGCTGGCACCTTGATGGCCACATGTGTGCAGTCTATTGCACCCTGGACGCGAGGGAAGCCAGCAATGGCCACAAAGCCTCTGGCTCGCTGTGTCTGGCTTGCCTGGTCGTAGCGGAAGTGGATGAAGGTCAATGCCCCTCTGAACAGAGCATCTGTAACCTGCTTGCCACAAGTATGGACAGCTAGTTGGAAGACATCGCAAAGATCACCCACCGAGCCCTGGAAGGAGCCAGGGGTATAGACGATGAGGGCAACTGTGACCTTCAGAGCCACTGGCATGCGGTGTCCACCCACACAGTTAGGGGAGATCTCAGGGCCAATCATCTGACAGATATAATTGACTGTCTCATTTGAGAGACGGAGCCTCCTTTGGCACTGCACCTCAGTCATTTTGAGGGAGCTGCTTCGCTGCCTGTATACCCTGGCAGCAGGATAGCGGCATCTTCTGTGGCCCCTTCCACCTTGGACAACCTCTTGGCCCTGTGCCCCTTGTGCCTGTGCCTGGCCTCCCAAAGATGGCTCCCCTGGAGGCTGATTATCCACTCCTGGCCTCCTCCTTATTCTAACCCTCCCTTCCTCCTCAGAGGAGCTGCCTCTAGTGGAGATGTCAGAACCCATCCCAGGCTAAATGGAGGCCTCCGGAAAGCTGCAGGCCCAATAAAGATTACTGTCTGCAGACTGCTGAGCTGAAGCTTCAAAGTACACAAAACTCTTGGAAATCGATCTGAGCTGCTCACAATCACACAGGCAACTTTAAAGCACTTCCTGCATTAAATACTTCAGAAAAAACATGAACAACCCCTCTGAGCCCACATATCCCGCCAGTGCCTGAGTTTTGATAAAAAATCACCTACCCACCTGCCCGTTGGGCCCGTTCGCCAAGCCGAAGTTCACACGGGCTCCTCAAACTCCTTGTCGATTGGCAAGTTAAGGGCCTTAACAAGGCCTTTAATTAATAGTGGGCGCATGTCCCACTGCTGTGCGCACCCGCTGACCTAAATATCGCGAAGCCGCGCGCTGACGTCGGGACGCTCACGCAATGTCAACGCGCGACATTTTAAGCGCTGATGTGCAGGCTCTGCCACCCTGACGTCAGCCAGAAAATTCTGCACTAAGAAGCTGGTGATTCAGTGAGATATTTTCATAAGGTTATTATCTGTGGAACTGCTTGACTATTTAATGTGCACTTTAAGTAGTAACGTCAGTCCAGCTTTAGTATGTACATCACAATGCAGTATATAGAATAACAAGTACGATAAAATCTCTAGTAAATGGAATTAAATGAAATTCTAATTACGGCACGTACTTTGATGGAGTCGATTAATATAGCTTCAAAGGAATCATGTCTGAAACCTTCCATAATGCGTTCAACTGGAATTGCCAACCCTATGCAAAACTGCTGTGTACCTTGCAGGTCTGCGCTCACTTTTGTCTCACGCTAGCCCTCCATTTCCCCAACCCACTCTTTGCCCCTGCACAACAAGCAAGATTCCAGCTGCCTGCATAGTTGATTTATGACTCCTCCAGGAAACTCACTTCCCATCAAACTGCTTTACAACTATCTCACTATAGCTTTCATTGAGCAAGCCATTGGAGTACTCAAACAATGACTCCCCTGTCTGGACAGATCTGGTGATTTCTTTCAATATGGCTTATACGGCTCTCTAAATTGGCAGGTTACTGCTCTAGAACAGATACAACACATGGAGTCATCATTGGATCATATTTTGAAGGATATACACATGGCATTGGAAATGTGAAGAAGCAGGTAGGCACCAACGCCAACAATCAGCCAGAGCTTTTCAGCAGCAGCTCTTTAGCTGGACAAGCCCTTCAACTGTCCCTGCATTAACAGTCTTGTCCAACCCCTGTCTTGGTCCTTCCACCCTTGAACAAATTACTTCTGAGCAAAGGCCAACATTGATTTGTATATGACATGCAGGGTCACCAGCTACTGTAGGAACCCTATGCAAGAAAAATAGTTTATTACTTTATTAGTTTAAATAAGTGTGTACAAACTAATTATAAACATTTGTGTACCCAATCTGATCCCTTACCTGTTCCACTATTTCTACAGAAGTACCTCCAGCAGTTTTAGCATGGGACATGGAAGGCTGTGGTGGCTCAGATAAGGGGTCTTGAGATATTCATGAATTGACGCCCAAGACTACATCTTCACAGCTACCAGGGCAGCTTGGATCATCTGACTTTTTGGCACCAGAGCAAGCATTGGTTGACAGAAGGTGAGGGGGAAGATGTGCTATTATCTGAGGGCAACATGTTCCACTCCCATTGCCTAAATGCCTCAGCTAAGTGGCTGCAGCTAAGCACTACTAATGATGATCAGGAAAACAGATTATAGGGCATTCATGATATGACTGAAGCCTGTACCACTCGGTTTCCCAAAGCCTGAAGTCACCAGGATGAGCATCCCTACTGGCACCACAGTCTCTGGCAAGGACAGTCCAGCAGCAACGTCTATTGAGGTGACTGCATGCTACATGGTTGACTGCAGACTGTTGATGTCATGCACCACAACCCCACACAAGTTGGCAGCTGACTCCACCACATATGGTGGTAGTTCCCTGCAGACTGTCCAAAGCATTGAGCAATTGCTGGTGTGCAGAAAACTATTTTTCTTTTGAAGGCTGGCCCTAGAATATGCATCTTTTGTCCTCCTCAGAAGCAATATAACCCAAGCTTCCAATCAGCAAGCCATTTCCTGGGTTGGCTTCTCTACTAGCATTTGCTCACTTGTGTCTGGTGATCCATTCTTGTAGGACCGCTCCAATTCACTAGCTTTACTGCCCAGTGCATCAATATGTGTGTTGATGGATGAAAATATGAGCAAGTGATGGTGAAACTTAGAGAGGGCGTTCCTTCTTCCATCTGTGGAAGCACAGAGTCTGAGCCATCGGCAGGACCTAAAACAGTGTTGTTCAAAAAACTAGCCACTTGCCACATGTGGAGAACTGATGCTGTTAATTTTTAAAGCCACACATTATTGACTTGAGTTAAAGTTGCAGCAATGGGTATGAGTATTGGTGGCACTTGCTAGATTGCTATTTGTCATCCATTCCTAATTGAGCAAGGAAGAATCAACCAGGTTGCTATTAGACAGGAGTTACATGTCGTCAGACTGCAACAATGTTTATCAGAATACAGTTCAGTTTTGGGGTTTCTAGTTACCTAGAAGCTGAAGGGCCACTTGCTCAGTAAAACAAGAAAAATAGTTCTCCAGTGCTTACCTACTCTGTTCCTGTTCTCTCTAGGCGTCTCTAAACGATTATACATTTAATTTCACAGGACCGCTCTGTGAAGTGCTATGAAAGCAGGGCTAACCTTCAGAAGGATAGCAGTCTGATTGCCCTTGAAATTTTCTTGGGGAATCTAGTGACACAGTATTGCGGATATTTTGTATCATGTGATGAATACAGTGACCTGATCACCATGCATTTGGCAAACATTGAAATCCTATTGGATAACACTGACCTAGAGAAAGGGCAGAGGAACAATGCTTAGGACCAATTGGCAAAGATAAGCAGGAGCAGATGAGCGGCAATGTAGCATAGCCTCAGACTGTCATGGTTAATGTCTGTGTTTGTATGTGTATAAGCTACAGAGTTAAATGGATAGGGGAAGACAAAGCAATCAGCCACCTGCTGTGTGTGACTTCTAACCTTGCCAACTCCAGTGCTGCGCGTCTTCCCTCTGCCAATGGTAGTATTTTCCACTGGAGTGAGAGCTTGTAGCTTGTGTGCATCTCCTCCTGTTCATTCAGTCTCCCTTCTATTGGATACAAGCTTCCCTGCAAGAAGAGTGGTTATCATGTTATTTCTGAAATCTGTGAAGATGAGTGAGACAGCCTAACATAATAGGCATGCTGAGAAGGAATGTATACAAGTGGGAGAGTTTGCTAGATGATAAAACATGTAAAAAGTGTAAAATATCAGAGAATATAACAAACACGTGAGAATCAATTCAAGTCCAAACAATATAAAAGCAGTATGTTCTTTATGCTAGTTGTGAGTTTGAGGGTCGTAGTATCAGTTGTGTGAGTGTAAGGAGGAGGGGTATCAGGAAGTGTTCCATTGTGAATGGAGGAGAGACTTGTACAGCACGAGAGGGAAGGAATGGGGAGAAAGAGTGGTGTTACTGGGCTGTATTCAATATAAGAGAGATTTGAAGAAAAGTCTTACTTTGACAGTCGTTCAAAAGGTCATCAAACTTTTTTGGATATGGCAACCAGGTCCTGGGAGTGATTATGCTGGCGTTGACTTGTTTTGCTACCTCTCATCATGCATGCTGTCTAAATGGAACAAGATCTCCATCTTGGCTCTGACTTCTCCAATAATCACCTCCATCACACAATCAGAAAATTGGGACGCCCAGGCCATTGATATTATATATACTGCTTCACAACAGCTTTCTCACAAACAACACTGATAAAATTTACAACTCCTGTTTAAGAGGTACAAGCTGGCCCTAAGAAGCAGAAGCTCCACCAGATTTCCCACCATCCCAAATGGCAAGCTGTCTATAAGTAGTACAATTGGCAGTTCTCATTCATATTTAAATGAGAACCAAACTCAATCAGGCCTCCTACCGTAAAACGTACGCAGATATGAATTAGGAGAAGGAGTAGGCAATCAGCCTGCTTTGCCATTCAATAAGATCATGGCTGATCTGAAAGTAACCTCAACCCCACATTCCTGCCTACCACTGATAATCATCACCCTTTGTTAATCAAAAATCTATCTAGCTTTGCCTTAAAAATATTCAAACTCTCTACTTCCACCGCAAATTGAGGAAGAGAGTTCCAAAGACTCACAACCCTCTGAGACAAAAAAAATTCTCCGTATCTCTGTTTTAAAAGATAGATTCTCTGACAAGAGGAAACATCCTCTCCACATTGACCCTGTCAAGGCGTCTCAGGATCTTAAAGGTTTCAATTAAGCTGCCTCTTACTCTTCTAAATTCCAGTGGATACAAGCCTAACCTGTCCAGCCTTTCCTCATAAGACAACCCACCCATTCCTGGTATTGATCTTGTAAACCTTCTCTGTATTGCTTCTAACGTATTTACATCTTTCTTTAAATAAGGAGATCAGTACTGCACACAATTCTCAAGATGTGGTTTTACCAATGCCCTGTACAAATGAAGCATAACCTCCCCACTTTTGTAATCAATTTCTCTCACAATAAATTATAACATTCTATTAGCTTTCCTAATTATTTGCTGTACCTGCATACTAACCTTTTGTGATTCATGCACTAGGACACCCAGATCCCTCTGAATCTCAGAGCTCTGCAATCTCTCACCATTTAGATAATCAGCTTCTTTTTGATTCTTCCTGCCAAAATGAATGATTTCACATTTGCCCACATTGTACTCCATTTGCCAGATCTTTGCCCACTCACTTAGCTTATATATATCACTTTGTAGCCTCCTTACATTCTCTTCACAATTTACTTTCCTACCTAAATTTGTGTTATCAACAAATTTAGCCACCATTCCTTCGGTCCCTTCATCCAAGTCACTTATATAAATTGTAAAACGTTGAGGCCCCAACATGGATCCCTGTGGCACACCACTCGTCACATCCTGCCAACCAGAAAAAGACCCATTTATGCCAACTTTCTGCTTCCTGTTAGCTAGCCAATCTTCTAACCATGCTAATATGTTACCCCTATACCATGAGCTTTTAGTTTCTGCAATAACCTTTGATGTGGCACTTTATCAAATGCCAAATGCCTTCTGGAAATCATTGTCATTGGTGGGCAGAGAGGATGTCACACCCACCGTCAAAATGAAAATTGACCCTAACACTGCTATAAGATGTTGAATTAATTACACATTTTATATTTAGTCATATATCAGACCTATTCAAATCTGAACTCTTCAGCTTAGACGTTCCAAATAGCAATATTTTAACTCTGGCATTAGCATATTATGTTAAAAGGTTAATGTCTTTGTTAAAATAATACCAATCATAAAATTTAGGTTTTCTTCTCCAGTCAAGCAACTGATATAGAAGATGTTGACAGTGTCTGGAAGACTCTCTTAACCTGGTCAAGTGTGAGTTTTCCATCCTTGGGGAATATAAATAATATCTCAGGATTTGTGAAAATCTTTATAACATACGGCAAAAATTATCCTGAAAAAAACGAGGAAAAGTGGTAAAAGATGGATCTAATGAATCTAGTCGTAAGCTGTACTGCTCTGTGGTTTGAGTACAGTGCAGCTGGAGACAGTGTGGGTGCTTGTTGGGCTATTGTTATGTGATGTGGGTTTAGCATGTTTATGCTTTGAACAATCTCTTCAATCAATCTTTCAAATGAAAGAGTTCTAGTAATTAGAATCTGATGTGATGTCATCTCAATGAAATATGATAAATACTCCATGCAAGTAACACCATCACATATGGTATATCTACTTTTAAAACCAAAAGGCAACTGTAGTATGATCACTAAAATCTTAAAACCCAATTTGAAAGTGAAATAGGTGGCCATTCTTTCATGCTTTTCTCAGCGTTTGTACCCTAAGGATAAGGGTACTTTTCATTGAATTAACTGTCTTGTGCAGTTTGGTTTCTTTATCACATTCAAATCTTTAAACGTGAAAGGACAAGCAACTAAACCTACATGAAAAAATAGCATGTGGGATCCTACATTTTATAAATAAGGGCATACAGAAAGAAAGGATGAACTTGTATTTATATAACATTTTCACAACCTCAGGATGTCCTAAAAGAAGGATTTTTGAAGCATAGCCCTGATACACAGAAACACAGAAGTAATGCTAAACCTGTACAATTAATTGGTTAAGCTGTAGCCAGAATATTGTGTCCAGTTTTAGTTGCCTACCTTAGGAAGGAAGTTAAGGTAATGGAGAGGTTGTAGAAGAGGTTCACCAAGCTGAAAGCAGAGATGGAAGACTTTAGTTACGAAGAGAGACTAAAGAATTGGAGTTGTTTTCATTAAAAAAGAAAAAGTTATAAATACAGCTAACAAAAGTATTCAAAATTATGAAGGGTGTTGATAAAGTAAATAGAAAAAAGAACTTTGCATTGGTCAGTGAGTCCACAACTAGAGGGTATAAATTTAAAATAATTGCCAAAAATCAAAGGGAGAGTTTAGAAGATTTTTTTTTAAATTTGCAGAATTTTGTTAGGATTGAGAATGACCTCCCAGTAGTAACTGTGGTGGAAACTTTTAACAGGAGTGTGTAAATGTTTGAAAAATGTTGGAGAATGGGACAATGGATCCAGTCCTGGTTTGTAAAATTCTGATTCAACTTTTTGAAAACTTTACTAAGACATACACAATGAGATGCATTTTTGGAAACTTGTTATCATTTATCACAGATTGCCACTTAATTATTTCTATAATTAATATCTCTCTATGCAAATTCCTGAATCCCTTTTTATAGTCCTTTTCACCTGCACAGTGCCTGTGAGATCTTTGTGCTCCTCCAATTCTGGCTCCTTGTGCATTCCTGATTTTCTTTGCTTCGCTACTGATGGCTGCATTTTCAGCTGCCTAAGCCCTAAACTCAGGAATTCCCTCCCTAAGCCACTCCAACCTTCTACCATTCTTTCCTGCTTTAGGAAGCTTATTAAAACATAATCCTTTGACCAAGCTTTTGATCACCTATCCGAGTATCCCCTTAAGTGGCTCAGTGCCAAATATTTTGCTTGATAAAGCTTCTGTGAAATACCTTTGAATGTCTTACTCTGTTAAAGATACTATGGTCAAAATTTTCCACTCCCATTGGCAGCAAGTGTGTTTGGCATCGTGAGAGGACATTATAGTGAGAAGGCCAAAAATCCATTTTACGCTGTCATGAAACCTACTTGTGATCGACAATGGCAGACTGCATTTCCCACTGCCACGTATCGGGAACCTAATATCAGTATTTTAGCATCTCATTATAGGTCCTGCTCGCCAGAATCATGACCCCATGATGGATCATCCGGGCATGCCAATGTGTTTCAGAATTGCACATAAGCGACATGCACCTGGCAACCTGCACTTCACTCGGGACTTTGAGGTTTTGTTTGCCTACTTTGCTTCGGGCATCAGCAGCAAGCTTCGCAGGCAGAGCACATAACTTTTAGGAAAACTAATGGACAGGTGTTCACGTATCAGACCAGCCGTAAGACAGGGGTGGAATTTCAATGGCTGCAGGGCTAGGGCTTGCTTGAAGAAGGGGAAGAAGTGACCTCAGGCAAGTGAAGAGGCTGCAGGGCGAGAGCTGTACTAGGGAAGTGGGGTATCCTGGTTTGCATGTGGGAATATATGTTGATCTGTGCAAGTGCCTCCAGAGGAGATGAGACCAGATGGAGATGTGAGGGTGTGTGTGAGAGAGTGAGTGGTGATGTCCCTTGATCTGGCAGTGAGTAAGATGCCAGTGAATGTGTGATGGCCTTATGAGTGTGTGAGTTTAGAGTGATGAAATGGTCTTACTCTAGCAGCATGGGGGAGATCATTCATCCTCTTTCTGCATTGGATGGCCAACCAATGTTCACCACTGCCACTGCCTCCCAAGCCAGACTGGTGAGATTGCTGGACCTCCTGCGGCCAGAGCAGGGTGGAGCACATCAAGGCATTCCAGTGACGGGTCATTAAACTCTTCTTGGTTTTCAGGACCATGTCTTCACTGGAGTAGTCCTGGGCTGCAAGCTTGGAGAACTGTCTGTGCAGCTGCAGTTTAGATATGGCACCTGGAGTGAGGAAACGGTGAGGTAATGGCATGATGGGTGATTCAGAGGCTGTGTTTCCTGTGGCTGCATCACCAATGAGGCACGAAGCGGGCGATATGGCACAAAAAACCGCTATTGCAGCCAATAAGTAAAATGACATTTTACACGTCCACTACCGCACTTAATGTAATTCTGGGATGATTCTGCCCTTATAAATGCAAGTTGTTTTTGTTAAATAATCCATGTTGCTGTATCCCTCCATTCTAACTGTTATCGAAATAAGACTTGCCAAGCTTAGAATTTTACTACTTTTGATACGCTAGTGTCAGTGTCAATTTTTGTTGGTTAGCTCGATGGTGAACACATGAGGAAAGCCATTATATAAGAATGCCCAAACCAAACTGCTAAAAAGCTCACACAGCTAGAATCTCTTTTCACTCTATTATAGAGTTGCCATGCTTTCCTCATAGTGACACTACCCTAATTACCTAAGTCCAAAGAATTTATAGAACAGATTGGTGACAGTCAAGGCTTTAAAGAACTATTACACTTACCCTTAAAATCTGTAAGTCTCTTAAAAAGCCTTTGGGTCTGGATGAATCCCCCTCCCATCAGGTTCCATTACTGAGCTGCTCAGTGTTCAGTATGTTCCTGGGCCAGAACATGACATGGCATCATTTCCACCCCCTTTTTCATGGGCTAATGGAGCATCTACCTGCTTTGTGAAGGAGTTTCAGCTGCCTACCCTTGGCCTAAGCAAATATTAGAATGGAGCCAAAAAGCAGGGAGAGTCTGATGGAAAGGAACACCGTCTGATTTCCCAACCCTCCCTCTCTGCTTGTGCTCCAAATCAGATTACTGAAACAGATCACTTTTTCTGTGCTCCAGAAGTTCACTCTAGGCTTTAAACACAGCAATGGTTTCACTATAGAACCCTCAGTACATTTGTTTATCTTAAGCTATCTGCCAATGTGGCATCAGGCCATGCTTAGGGGTTTCATCCTTGGTCTTTATTAAGTTTAATGATCTCAGCTGGTGTGGTGAGGGTGGTGAGTTGACCTTAGCACCTCTGGACTAGAAAGCAGAAAAAGCAGTCACTCCTAATCAGCAATCAATGACCCTTGTTGGATGTTTGCATGTGTGGGCATTACCACCACCGGGAATATCCCCTGGTGGCAGAAACTCAGACTTTCCTCCCAACGGCTTTCACTGCCTTTTTACCACGCCTTCTGCCTCCCACCCCAACTCCAGTGGTAAAATTCCAGCCTATGCCTGTGGCATGAGCTCAGCTATACACTGATACAATCCTTTCAAACTGAGAAACATTTGGTAAATTGAGTTTAGGTACGAATTGTTAAACTGCTTTATTTCACAGACATCAAATGGACATGCAAAACCACAGCTGAAGCAAATTCCACTCGCTTCACTCAAAAGTCACTGAAATGTGGAAAAATTAATAAAACACATGCCCTAACTATTCTATAGATGCACTTACTTATTTTTGGCATGCCTTATGCTCCAGACAACTGTTGACTGATCTCTTAAATTCTGTCTAAGCTTTCAAAATTGATTAACCCAACCATTGGTTTCCATTTCCTCTTTTGTTAATTGTGAGTATCATCCTCACCACAATGGGTGTAAATACTGCTGCGATGACATGACTAATTGTTTAAATGTGCCTACTTTTTCTGGATAATGGGTGTGGGATGAAACAATATAGCCTCATTGCTTTAGTTTAAAATAGACCATGAGTTGTGGTACCCCAGAAACTGTCTCGGCTGACTTTAATGCACATTCTTCAAAGCATAGGCTTTTCTTTTTAAGCCTGTGCAAATTCACTTTGTGTTCAAGAAGAATCCTTCAACAGAACTTAATTCCAAAATACTTTCCTTGAAGAAAAAAACTTCAAAAATCTCAAAATGTGGCAAGGATGATCTAGAAAACCAAGCTTCCTAGACCCAACTTTCGCAATGAAGAGGTTTGGGAATTGCACTTGCCTTCAGAGGAGATAGCAAGACCAAGAGCAACTTGTGTTTATTTATAACTTTTATATCCTCAGGACACTGCTTATTACTTCACAACCAATGAATTAATTTTGGATTATATGCACTTTTGTTATGTTAGCAAACATGGCATCTAATTAGTGCAAAACAGAATCATACAGCATCATAATAGGCCATTTAGCCTATCATACCTGAACTGGCATTTTGAAAGAGCTGTCCATTTAGTCCACTCCCCTGCTCTTTCACCATAGCCCTGCAATTTTTTTCCTTTTCAAATATGTTGAAAGTCATTATTGAATCTGCTTCTCCACAATTTCAGACAGAGTGCTCCAGATAAGAACAGCTTGCTACATAAATAAAATTCTCCTCATCAGCCCTCTGGTTCTTTTGCCAACAATTTTAAATCTGTGTTCTCTGTTTACCGACCTGTTTGCCAGTGGAAACAGGTTACGAACATATGAACATACAAAATAGGAACAGAAGTTGGCCATTCAACCCCTTGAGCCTGCTCCACCATTCAATATGATCATCGCTGATCTGTTCGCGTTTTGAGTTCCACATTCCCATCTACCCCTGATAACCCTTTACTCCCTTGCCTAACAAAAATCTATCTACCTCTGCATCAAAAATATTCAGTGACCCTGCATTCACCACCTTCTGAGACAGAGAATTCCACAATCATACAACCCTGTCCCTGACCACTGACCAAATCAGAAGATCCTATCCTAAGTGGTGTGACTGCCTCCCGGTGCAAATCATCCAGGTAACCTTCCCCCTCACTGATGTGTCTCAGAGTCTGCAGCTCAGCCTCCAGCTTCAATGACTCTGAGCCGAAGTTCCTCAAACTGCAAACACTTAATGCAGACGTGTTTGCCCTGGATCACAATGTTATCCAGGAGCTCCCACATGCTGCAGCCTTGACACATCACCTGCCCTGCCATCCTTAATGTGTTTTAAATAATTACTTAATGATATTAATCCCTTATTTATGTTGCTTTTTATACATTTTATTAACTTTACCATCAATTTGTGTACTATTTTAAACCTTGGGGGTAGATTAGAACTTGCCCACTTACTAGATGCTCACCAAATAGCTAGCTCCTTTCCTTGTAGAGCAAGAACCAATTCCTACAGGGTGAGAAAATTAGAAAAAAGAAACAAACACCTCCTTCCCCACCTCACCAAACTCCAAGTCTTCACTCAGTTTCCTCAGCTGCACTCCTTTTTGCCAAGGCTGCACTAAGGGACATTGAATTTATAGTAAACTGAACTGGGGCTACAGTAACCAAATTCAACCAGTTAGTTATTTAACTTCTCAGCTGAGAGTGAGCTTATCCTGTCTAAACTACAAAAAAGAAATAACTTAGCCTGCTTACACAGTATGTTCCAGTTACTGCTAATTACAGACTGGATTAGATTTTAAGAGCAAAATTTAAGAACAAAATTGACACTTAAAACTCCTCCTCTCACCAAACTCCAAGTCTTCACTCAGTTACCTCAGCTGCACTCCGTTTGTCAAGGCTGCAAAGTTTCTCCATATCTACTCCATTAAAAACCCTCAAAATTTTGAACATCTCTACTGAATCTCTCTTTAACCTTCCCTTCTCTAAAAAGAACAATCCCAGCTTCCCTAATCGCTGCATGAAACTGAGCTCCTTTAACCTTAGCACCATTCTAGTAAATCTTCCCTACACCCCCTCCAAGGCCCTGACATCCTTCCTAAAGTGTGGTGCCCAGAAATGGACACATTACAGCAACTGAGCCCTAACTAGAATTTATAAAAGTTTTGCATGACCTTCTTAATTTTATAATCTATACCAAGGTCCCACAAACAGCACATGGGATGAATGACCTGTTGGTCTTTGCTGGGTGGTGTTAATTGGGCACATGGACCACAACAACAGGATCCGAGAGGTTTATGACTAAATTTGATTTATATAGAGTGGAATCAACAGCAAAAGGCATCTGATAAAGTACCACATAATAGACATATTAACATAACTGAAGTCCATGGAATTAAAAAGGTAGTAATGTAAAAGATAACTAACATAAAAGCATCAGAGATTGAGCCATCAGCGACAGTCCATTCAGATCATATTATGGATAACGCTGAATTTAACTGGACACTGTTGTTATTGATGATAATTGACATTTTCATAAATTGTTATCACAATCTTTCAGACTCCATACCACTCAGCAGAACAACAAAAGTTCCTCTTAAATGTTAGAACAATTGTTTGGAGTGCTCAGTGGGTGCTGGAGGGGAGGGCTATTGAGGATCACTTTATCTCCAGGGAAGAGCTCATCAAAAGTATTTTTTATTGCATTCAAATCTGCTTGAGTGGGTTAAACAAAGAGAAAATCAATGGAAAAATAATCCAAGTCCCTTGAAGAAATTATTTCTTGCTTTTCCCCCTTCAGTTCAGGACCCTCACCCACCATGAATTAAACTGATGGATTCCTACATCCTGATGACAGTAATCATCTTGGCGCCTAACGTTCTAATCAGCAAACTCATCCTCCCTTCAAAATTTCCCACACAGTGTGTCAGAGCTGGCACTGAGAACATGTCAACAGGGGAAAAGGACCAGTGTCTCCTTATCTGCAAAGAAATGCTTCTCTGTTGGAGCTGACGACAATGAACAGAATGGTCTTTCTCCTGTCACATTTTTGTAATTAGACGCTATCTGAAACTGCTGCTGGCATTATTAAACTGTGAGACTGATAGTTCTGCGGACATAAGATTAGGCTTCACGATCAGGAAATGAAGTTCTTGGCCAAAGCTCAAGTTTTGAACATCTTCTGCACTTTGCAACAAGCAAAAGTAGTATAATAATCATAATTTTCAAAATTCCAGGAGTCTGCGGATTTTGTAGATTTTACCACTGTATAATTTGGTTGAGTTTCTAGGTTCCTGAAAACAAAGTAATTACACTTATAGTTCTGCATATACTGCTCATTGAGGCAGTATTAAAGTTTATCAAATACGAAGTCCTGTTTATATACCGTATGGCTAGTGAGTTTGTTACAGCAGAGTGAATTCTGTGCAATAGCATAAAGCCTGCATGATTCCTGGCATTATTTCTGTAAGAGAAAAATTCACTCACTGCATTGGGTTTCTCAGCAAATCCAGTACAGTATGAACACGGACTCAGTGTGGTACTGGTATCTATCATTTTGTCCTTTGGAATTGCAAGGAATGGCAACGTAGTAACATGACATCCATCCTTGCTTTCCTTTCCAGATGGATTTTATAATCAGAGATTTACATTAAGTAGCTCTTGCCCTATAATCAAGGTATAAATGTAAATAAAGATTTAGTTAAAAGTCTCACAGATTAGGATGATGCAGTTCAAGAAAGGAGGGGGAGAGAAACAAGGAACTTAAGTCAGTTAGCCTCAGATCAGTAGTACAGAAAATGCTAGAACTATTATTAAAGGCATGATTACTCAGTACTTGGTAAATCATAATATGATTGGGTAGAGTCAATATGGTTTAATGAATGTGAAATCATGTTTCACATACCTGTTAGAGTTTTATGAGGTTGTAGGTAGCAGTGTAGAAAAGGGGAAACCTTTGGATGTAGTGTATTTGGACTTTGAAAAAGCATCAGATAAGGTGCCACACAAGAGATTATTACACCAAATTAGAGTCCATGGGATCGTGGCTTGAAAACTGGTGAATGAACTGAAAACAGAGAAGGGGAATAAATGGGTATTTTTGGGTTGGCAAACTTGTAACTAGCTGGGTACTGCAAGGATCAGTGCGTGAGCCTCAGCTATTTACAATCTGCATCAATGACTTAGATGAGGGAATTGAGTGCTATGAGGAGGAGCAAAGAGCTTGTAGAGGATGATGATGATGATGATGGTTATCCTTCGATTTTGAAGAAGACAATGGAGGTGCAGCCTCATCACTGATGATTATGTAGTCCCAGTCTGGATGCACAAAGTCGGAATCAGTTGGGGCATTGGAACTCGTATATTGCTCTATGACATTGTTCACAGGCAGCAATAAGACATTGACGTCAATCCTATTCAAAAGTGACTGAAGCTCTATGGATCAGAGCTCTCCAGTGAGTCCCTTCTTGCACTGTTTCTTCCAGCTCGTTGTTGCCACACCACTTCAGATTTCCCTTAAGCATGTCTTTGTAGCACTTGCGTGGCTGACCTTGATTTCTTTTGCCAGACGCTAGCTCTACATAAGGCAGTTGTCTCAGAATGCAATGGTCCTCCATTCCAATTACATGCCCTACCCAGTGCAGTTGGGCTCTCAGGAACAATGCCTCAATACTTGTTGTCTGGGCTTGGTTTAAGATTTTGAAGTTTGTGATCCAGACTTGCCAGGGGATGCCGAGGATGGAGCGGAGAGTACGCATATGAAATTGTTTCAACTGCCTTATGTGTTTGCAGCATAAAGTCCAGGACTCACAGCCATAGAGGAGGGAAGTAATGACAAGTTGTACATCTTGATCTTCATGGACAGTCTAATGCAGTAATCTAATTCACAGCAAAGGGACATAGACAGGTTAAATGAATTTGCAAAAATGTGCTAGAATATTATCTGCAGAAGTATGAGGTTATCCACTTTGGAAGGAAAACAGAATATTTTATATATTTTATATAGGGCCTTGGTGAGAACCACCTGGAGCACTGGCAAGGCTTTAATCACCTTATCTAAGGAAGAGTACACATCTCTTAAAGGGACTGCAATGATGTTTCATTGGATTGATGCCTGGGATCACAAGATTGTCCTATGATGAGAAATTGAGTGGACTCCTTAGAGTTTAGAAGAATGAGAGGTCATCTCACTGAAACATGTAAAATTCTTCATGGGATTGATATGTTAGACACTGGGAGAATGTTTTCCTTGGCTGGGTTGTCATAGAACTAGAGGTCATAATCTCAGAATAAGGGGTTAGCCATTTAGAACTGACATGAGGAGAGATTTCTTCACTTAAAGGGTTACAAATCTTTGGAACCCTCTACCCCAGAGAGTATTGTATCCTCAGTCAGTTGAGTATATTTAAAACAGATTCACAATTTTTAGATACCAAGGAAATCTAGGGATATAGTTATGGGAAGGTGGAGTTGAGGTAGTAGAACAGCCATGATCTTATTAAATGGTGAAATAGACATGAGGAGTCAAAACACAATTCTTGCTCCTATTTCTTATGTTCTTGTGCACTTAAATTTGATTCTCCATTCTGCCAAATGCCTGAACTCAGCTGTCTCATTGTGGGTAAATCAAGTACCATCCAACAGGGAGAAAGTATATAAAGGAGAATGTCCCTGGCCTACTGTTGTGAGCTCTCCAGAAGCAGCACATTTTAGACAGAGCTGAGTGAGTTTTTTTATTATTATTCAATCCTGGGATGTAAGAGCCACTGGCAAGGTCAGCATTTATTACCCATTCCAAATTGCCCTTGCGAAGGTGGTGCTGAGCTTCCTTCTTGAACTGTTACAGTCACTGTGGAGTAGGTACACCCAGAGTGCTATTAGGGAAGAAGTTCCAAGTTTTTGGAACCAGCAAAGGAACGGTGATATAGTTCCAAGAAAAGATAGTTTGTGAGTTGTATAGGAAATTGCAAGTGTACTGTTCCCATGCAGCTGCAACCCTTGTTCTTCTAGATAGTAAAGGTCATAGGTTTGGAAAGTGCTGTCAAAGGAGCTTCGTCAAGTTGCTATATTTCATCTTGAAGATGGTACACACTGCTGCCCCTGTGGGCCAGTAATTTAATGACACATGAGTGATCAAGGTCAGTGAATGCACCTACAAATGACATAACCCACCAATTAAACCATTAGCCTCAGACAATGTTCAAATCACCACACCCCCATCACTCACCAAGCAATAATCTCTATCAATCAGGACAAATACTTAACATGCATATGCTTCAACTCACCCTCACATACTTAGTACTGTTGCAAGCCTCACACCCACATCTTACAGCTTGTACAGACGACTAGGATTTGTTATCCTTTCACAGTATGTGGGCCTCGCTAGCAAAGCCAGTATTTATTGAGCATCCCTAAATGCCCTTGAGAAGGTGGCAGGTGTTCCCACAATCCTGTTAGGGAGGGTTCCAGGAATTTGACCTAATATTCACTATAGCAGCCACACTACCCAAAAATATTGCATGACACAAGGTCAGGTTGGTACATAACCGAAGGCAGCAGGAGCGAATCAGAGTGGGGAAGAGGTGTGCCTGCATAATCTATTCCCCATGGAGGAAACACTGCAGCCATTGAAAGGGCCATTGCTAGGGTTGTGGCTAATGGAGGGGCTGAATACATTGAAGATGACAATATGCTCACATCTAATCGCTGTTCTCACATTCTACTTTCCCATCATTGCAAAAATCTCGTTTGACTTAAAGCTGCCAATGGTGTAAATATTTTTTTCCCGCTTCCCCTCACCACAATCTTACACTTGTGGCTCTTTCCTATCAGATACCCAAAACATGCAACCTAGGCAGGCAGTGGAGGAACATCAAGAAGAGAGTAATGCTGAAGACGCACTGTCACTTGGATACACATTCACAACCACCAGCTCAGATACTAACACTGCGCATATCTTAGCGGATAGATTAGAGAGATGTGTACATGATGAGGCACTGGGCATGACTGATCTGCAACTAGGGCATGTGGCAAGGAAAGTGCAGGTGCCAACTTGCCAAAGGGCAAGGTTGTAAATGAATTCTGCTGCCTAGGATTTAGATAGGGTGTTTGATGGGCCAACTATAAAGAAAGTTGATGAATATACATGACAAAATGCTCAATGCATTGACTGGCCTGTCAGAAAGCCTGCTCCAATGTCAAGAAGCATGGAGGAATCTGACACCACTTGGCTCTGGGGTTTGCACAGAGCTTGGATCCCATTTTTTCCAGCATGGAAATGGTAGCCAATTCCAGCAACACAACTGTGGACCCAACAGTGTGTTCTGATTAAGTAGTGTGTTCTGATCAAGGGTCATATTTAACTCGAAATGTTAACTCTCTCAAAATGTGTTTCTCTCTCCACAGATGCTGACAGACCTGCTGACTATTTCCAACACTTTCTGTTTTTATTATAATGCAGTGTGCGATGGTTGAAGTCTCAGCTACCATTGCAGCACAAGCAACTTCCATTAACAGTCCGAATGCTGCTGTAGAAACTCAGACTGAAGTCATGCAAGTTCACACCGCTGCCATAATCACTGTGAATGCCAGTGTTCAAAGGGATTTCAGAGTGTCACAGCAGCTCAGCAATCTGTCCTCCAACAGATTGCCAGTATTGCTGAGACACCACTTTGGGCTCCATTGAGCCCAAGCCTGCTGTTCTCTCTCAAAAGCTTAACTTCTGTGCTCTAACCACTGTCACACCGCCAGTTGCCTTGCTGCTGCCTGTCAGTCAGCCAGCCCACTCTGGCTGCTATCCATGCCAAGATGGTGCAGTTTGAAGTCGAGCTTTCTAGGTCCAGAGTTGCTCGAGATCATCCTCCAAGTCCACAGACACCAACACTGAAAATCAGTAATCTTCCACCAGAGAGATGCCTAAAAGTTCATAGCCACAATAACATTCACAGCCACAGGCAATGCAGTCCTTCCCCTGCTCTGAGTTTAAAGTTGCGGCTTCAGCAATTGGCAGATTTCAGCAAGTATCTCCTTAATGAAGCACCAAGGTCTCCAGCATTGATCGTCACTGTAATTCAGGAAGGGGAATTTTTCCCTGAGTACCCTGGGTGGATAGAGCCTCCTTTTGAGAGTCCTTCTCCTCCTTCTCCTCCCTCTTCTAGCAGCCTGTCCTGCTTTGCTTGACCTCTGCTCATGGCCCGAATGGCCTCTTTCTGTGTCTTAAATTTTTCTATGCTTCTACGTTTCTAAATGGTGAGCAGTATCTTGAAGCTTCATATCTGGCCTGCACATATACAAAATGGCACTAAACAGTGTGCAAAAACAGTCAGTGTGAAAATTGTACTAATGGAACCTTTACAAACTCCCAGTAGTGTGTGAATCCAAAAGATGGAGACTTTTTTGGCAGAAGAGGACAGAAACAAATTATCTAAATTTGATTATGTTAGGCCTTTGGACTACTTCAGCATAAATAGGGAAGCATTTCAAAATAGAGTTGAGGATAGACTCAATTTGACATTTGTTTGTGAAGTGGACTAACATTAGCTAGGGACATTGAACCAAATCATGAGGTTAAATTGTCCATGCCCCTTGCAGGTGGGTATGGAGGGGGTGGGAAAGGGGCAAGCAAATTATGAAAAAAAGATACCTTGCCAGTTTGCTGTGAAATTTCAAGGCCAGGATTTTACCGTCAGCGTGGGGGGAAGGCCCAACACGCCGGCATGTAAAATGACGCGCGATGATGTCGGGTGGGCGTGCTGACATCATCGCGCTGTCTCACGATATTTTGTTCGGCAACCACAACGGTTGGCGGGATGGCAAAAAGGCCAAGTAGCCTTTAGGTTTTTTAGGAAACCTCACCAACAAGTGGATTGAGGTTTCCTAAAGCTTTTACGAATTAAATAAAAACTTTGTCTGAAAAGTAAAACATGTCCTATCTCATGTGACACATGCGTATCACTCAGTGCGGGCATAAATTGGCCCGCCAACATGAAATCGCAGTGCACCGTCAATCATGGGTGGCGGTCAGCTTCCAGACTGCCCCTACCCACCCCAGCCGATCCTGCATGCCAAGGACAAAATTCTGCCTATATAGTTATTAGCAGAGAACAGGGGAAAAAAACCTGGGCCTGAATTTTTCCCACATCAGACAGGCTCGACGGAAGTGGGCAGGGGTGGTCCCAGAGCTGACTGCTGCCCACGATCGGCTCTGCACTGCTATTTTACAAGGGTGGGCCAATTAAGGCCCGCCCAGTGTAATACATGAGTACTGAGCGCTACCTGTGCAGACGGGGATGGGTGGAGGAGGGAGAGTTGGGTCCAGTGCTTTTTTGTGCATGCATTCAAAAGAGTGCTTCAATCTCCCCGAGGCAAGGAGCTGCCTCAAGAAGATTGAAGTGCTTTTGAAAAAAATAAATAAACGCAGTAAAAATTTAATGAAACATGTCCCCTTATGTGACTCGATCACATGAATAGGGACATGTTTTTAATTTAAAAATGAAGTTTTTATTTTATTTGTATTTGCTTTTGGAAACTCACCCCACCCGTGGATGAGGTTTCCAAAAAAATGCAAAGGCCGCCTGGCCTTTACGCCTGCCCGCCAACCGTTAAGTTTAATGGGCAGTGAAAAATTAAAGTCAATTGATAACTTAATGGCCTTAATAGGCCTTTTAATTGTCGGCGGGCGCGCTGCCGGCTCCGGTGTGCACCCGCCAACTAAACTATCGTGCAACTGCGCATTGACGTCGGCGCACTCGGCCGATGTCATTGTGCACCATTTCATACTCGGTTAGGCCAGACACCGTCTACCCACTGAGTTAAAAATTCTTCCCCATAATTGAGATAGGCTGTTAAGCATTCATCAGATTCATGATATTGCTTAATTTCAATAGCTACCTTATCAAATGTGGTGATGTGGTGTGGACATGATATTTACAGCCTGAAGGGGTTAAATGTTTCTTGTCACTCTTCAGAAAGGTGACATGAATGCACCTCACCACACTGTTGCTGAGACTATTCAAGGATTGAAATTCCTGACATCAATATTTTCTGACAGCTGGAACTCTGGATTGGAAATTTCCCAGGCCATGGGCGAGATTCTTAAAATAAAGACTCCAGTAAAGGTCACTATAAAGGTTTATGGCTATTTAATGATTGTGTCTGAAATAATTCACACAGCTCAAATCTAAGACAGTGTAATAAAAATCTAGGACAGTTTTGATTGCCAGAGCACCATTCATTGTTAATGAGAAATACAGTGCCCAGAATAAACCTGTGCAGTCAAACTGAAATAAAAGCAGAAAATGCTAGCAAAACTCAGCAGAGGGGCCATACAGACTTGAAGTATTGGCTCTCTTTCTCTCTCCACAGATGCTGTGAGACCTGCTCAGCTTTACCAGCATTTTCTGGTTTTATTTCTGATTTCCAAGATCTGCAGTACTTTGCTTTTATCTTACTGTGCAATCAAACTCTTTGCTAAAAAGTGGGACATAGTTACAATAAAATCATAGATTTATCAATGGAAACTCAGCACATAGGAGATACCGTGATCTTGTTTCATAGGGGGATTTAAGATAGCCAGTTGTGATCCAGCATGATCAATATCACATGTTGTTGCTCCGACATGCAATGCTGAATGTGAATTTTTGCCTGGGATTCACTACATGATTTTAGCACACCTATTAACAGGTTAATATAAATTCTTAAATAAAAACATAAAAGTGCTGGAAGAGCTCAACAGGTCTGGCAGCATCTGTGGAGATCGAAATAGAGTTAAC
Source organism: Carcharodon carcharias (assembly GCF_017639515.1). Classification (NCBI taxonomy): domain Eukaryota; kingdom Metazoa; phylum Chordata; class Chondrichthyes; order Lamniformes; family Lamnidae; genus Carcharodon; species Carcharodon carcharias. The sequence goes on along the minus strand of NC_054485.1, from coordinate 35,417,186 downwards.
TTTTCGAGTCCAATATGACTCTTCTTCGGAACTGTCATATTGGACTCAAAACGTTAACTCTGTTTCTCTCTCCACAGATGCTGCCAGACCTGTTGAGATTTCCAGCACTTTCTGTTTTTATTTCAGATTTCCAGCATCTGCAGTATTTTGCCTTTATATTAATCTAAATTCTTGTTTGTTGTGTTTTAATAAGACCATTAGTCAATTTTCTAAAGGTTAACATCGAAGATAGCAATTTATAGAAAAACAATAAAGGTGGACTAAAAATAGTACACAAGGGCACAAAGCATAGAATATAGGCTATAATGCACAGAAACAGGTCAGTTGGCTTAACCAGTCCATGCAAGGAAGTTCTCAATCTTGGACGTGCTTTCAAGAGAAGGCAATAGACAAATACCAAAGCAAACAGAATATCCACCAAGATTTAAACAATAACTATCAAGTGTTTCTTTAGTTTATTTTTAAAGGTAAGCTTCATTTTCCCCAGAAGGAGAATCATTCAAGGCTGCACTTTGTGAAATTGGTGAATGCCTTCTGAAAAGCATGAGAGTAGGACAGACGAGTGCCAAAGAATTGGAATTTTTGAAGGTTTAGTTCCCCGAGGGCAGAGTCAAGAAAAGAGGCATGATGACCAGGAGGGGCAAAGAGGACAGAGGAAAAGAGAGAGAAAAGGAAAATAGAAGTGGTAGACTTTAGTCCAGAGCACATGAATCACTTTGAATTGGATGGGGAGCAGAGAGGAGACAACACGTGAGTAAAGCTAGATTTAAAGTTAGAGGTTGGTAAAGTTACTGTCGTGAAATCAACGACAACTTGACCAAGTGCCACGACACGTGAGTGAGACTAGAGATTATTCAACCCGGAGAACATTCAGGCATGTGTGTCCAAAAAATGTCAATACTTTCTGTGGCCATATTGAAACAGCTGTTGCTGGAGCCAAGGCTTCCACATGAAATTAAGACTTGTGCTCATCGATGGATCCCTCAGGAATCACTGCTGATCAAGCTCGGAATTGAAATAACGAGGCATCATTTTTCCTACAGCCCAAAGAGCAGATCAAAAGCCATTGCTCTAGCCACTGGCTGTGTTTGGATAGAAAAGTACCCTGAAGCAGTTAGTCTACACGAGGAGAATAATGTCAGCTCATTGAACTTGACCAGAGCCGTGGAATAGATCGGATCAATATCGAAGTCAATATCGTTATTGATAATTTCAGTCACTGTAGCGGTTGAAGTGGTTAATTGACAGCGACGTTTCATTCAAAGGACGGATCTGGTCTAACAAAGCCCCCATGCCCACCCGTTGAACAAACAAAGAGATCCAGGATACAGCCTTGGTGTAATGATTGCAGAGGAGCACTGCCACAGATTACTGTTTCGCCTGCCACATTCAAATCCAATTCCTAGAACTCCTAGGCAATTCCTAGGGACCTCATGGCTTGCCTGTGGAGAATACCCTGTGCTTCTGCGGAGACGTGAGATGACGGTGCTACTACAGCCATTACCCAGTGGCTCTGCTTTGCATGTGTGCTACTTGGAAGGAGAAAACGAGGAGGAAAAATATCACATTTGGATGACATGGAAGTGAGGGCTTCTAACCCACCATTACCCTGCCGCTCAAATATATCTCCCCATAAGAAACAATCACACAGCTTGAGTGTGAGCCACTGAGCACAAATACACAAAAGGCAGGTCAGAAAGTATGTTGCTAGAGGATGAGGTTACGCTTGTGATCGCTTAGTCCTGTTTTTACTGTAAAGATAGCTAAATGCATCTGGGTGTCAAAATCCAACTTCTAGTTGACCCTAGTTGATGTGTGGCACAACACTTGATCATTACTGGCACCAAGGTGGCAACCTTAGCCAGGGGAAAGGAAAATTCCACAGTGAAGCAACAAGTATCAAGGTTAAGCATTTTATTCAAGCAGAGTGAGAGCTTTACATTTGGACCATAAGAGAAGGGAACTGTGAGCATTGAGTACAAACACTGGGTAGCAGGAATGAAGTGGTGTCCCATTCCCAATGCTGATTTACTTCATCTTGAGAAACACATTTTCAAAGAAGGAAAATCTCTTTTCTAGGCAGCACCTAATTGAGCAGTCTCAGAACTGAAAACCCAGACAAACATGAGAGGTTGATTGAATGACAGATAGTTTCAGTACAAAAACTAAAATGATAATTTACCAAAGTGAAACAGCGATCTGTTACTGATTTTGGAGTTTAGTGATAGCCAGGAAGGTATTTAAAGAAAAATTATGTTAAAATAGGAGTGAACTTTCAGGCCTCATTAATGAAACTCATTATACCAGAAGTGTCAAGGGCAGGTTTATGTGCTGAGAGGGTAGGAATTGATTGTGTGTAAATGAGAGACAAACACAATATAATTCACAAACAGCAGAGAAAGTGCAACTGTACTTTGAGAGAAAGTGAGGGAAGCTAATAAGCCTGCTCAAGTCTGATTATGGTTGAATTCTCATCCAGCTTGTTAAAATACTTAGATCATTTCTGAGTGTCTACATATTTATTTACAGCATTGAGAACAAAGGAAAACACTGAGAATCAAGACACCCATAATGCACGCCACGCGTGAAATGAGCTACGTATCATACTTTTCTTTGATGTTTATCCACTGTTAATTATTACTTGTAACATAGAGATCTTCAATGGGTAATACCTTCCTTCAGATCAGCAATAGAATATTAATCACAGCTGGAAATTCCTTTTGTATCATCATTTTCTACCAGCCAATCATCCTTTCTGTCTTTTGTTTGATTTTACACTGAACCTAAGTGATTTGATCAAGTTTAAAATAATAATGAGTGTATTTCATTTTTGGATATAAATTTATATGTAGTCACCATAAAAATTGAAATTAAAACACATTGTTCAAAATTGACTATTTTGTGTAGACAATTATAAGTTGTTCACTCCATTTTTGGTAATCAGGTCTGGCTGATTGCACTGGTGTACAGGAGTCTTTTTGATTCTTCTCCTTCTTATCCCTGGGAACAGAATCATGTCCAGTTATTTAGTGGCAGGTTTGAGTACTCTGTGTCTTTCAGCTCTCACATCTTTGCTATTGTTCAAAGCAGAGTGAAATAAACAGGGAGGAGACAGAAACAAACAAACTGAGCGTGGGAAAGGAGCACCAACCACCAAAACAAAAAGCAAATCTAATAAAATAGCTTTTAACACAGCCCATAGCATGGCACTCACACTCTAATACAACAGCTTTCAACAAATATTGTTTAGCCAAAAATTATACGCACATACTACTTTATACACTAAAGAGATATATTTACTCGCATATGCAGTAAAGTCTCACATATCTAAATGTATTGAACATTCAAACATACATTAAATATACACCCCAACACTCATCAACAAATTATGCCCCCAGAAACTTGCATTCACTAAATGGACAGTTTGAACATTTTCACTCCTTATACACTAAACACAGGTACACATTAAGTAGAAATATTCAATTCATCTTTAAATAAACTATGTTACATTAATTTATTCATTAAAAAGATGTACCTACATTCAACTACACATTAAGCAGGTACAGTTGCAATCCACAGCCATCACACACACAAATATTAAAGTTAGTGCAATTACAGAGTTGAAAACCAGCACACGTATCAGAACATCCACAATGGAGTAAATACATATGTACACAGTCCATTCTTCAAATATTCATTACTCAGTACATATACAGAAATATTCATTACTAAGCATTACATTAAACATTTATAAACCAACGCAACATTAACTATTAATAAATCAGTATTCATACATATATTGGGGGATCTGAAATAAATTAAAGTAAAAAGAATGAATTGCCATAACAACAGCTTTTGTTTAGAGTTTGTAAAATATATTTATGTTCAGTAGTAGAAAGGAATCTTCAAAATTTTCTGCTGGTCCATTACTTTCGCCAGAAAGTGCATGCACATAATCAGTGAAGGATCTCCAATAGAAAGTACTTGCTGATTTTTTTCCATGTTTAATGTTGCTCTGAGGGCTATTCTTTCTATCCAACAATGGGTTAGAAGCGGGTTGCCTTTCAGCTCATGTTTTCCTCCTTTCCCCGCCTGGTGTTTGGATAGGTTTTTGGGGAGGGAGGTGGGTGTGTGGTGTGTGTGTGTATGTGTTTCCCATTTACTCTCAGTCTCGGGGTTCATCCACCCAAGAGTAGTGACTGGAGGGTGTCAGGAAGGATCCAGCCCAGCAGCTGGGGCCCACACAACATTGAGGAAGGAGAGTCGGGAAGGGCCAGAGAGATGATGGCTCGTTAGACCATCCCTGCAAGACTTGTTCCCTGAATATGAGACAAAACTGGATTGCAGTCTATAAACTCTCTTATTTGTTTGTCATGTGCTGGTGACGCATTCAGAAAGTTTAATAACAAGACAAGTTCTTGAGGAATGGGGACGTTCACATTGCTGTCTTTTAGAAGTAATCAGCTCAGTGCATCGGCATTTGCAATCTGGCTCCCCGGTGGATAAAAGTATATTCATAAGCAGCTAGAATCAGTGCCCATCTTTGGATGCATGCCAAGGCAATTGGGGGTGTTGCCTTACAAGGCCAGTAGTGGCTTGTGATTGGATACAATGGTGAAGTGGATGTATTGGTGGAACTTTTTAATGCCAAATACGATGGATAAGCCTTCTTTCTTTATTCGTGAGTATCTTTGTTCTGCCACATTGAGTGTTATTGGGACAAAACCAATGGGCCATTCAGAGCCATCCGCCATCCGGTTGGAGAGTACTGCCCCTACTCCATAAGGGGATGCATCACAGGTTAAAATTAATTCTTTCTTTGGGTCAAAATGCACCAACAGGGCCGCTGCTGCTCTACTGTCATAAAAGCCTGTTGTTGTGGAGCTTGCCAATTCCACCTATGGTTTTTCTTAAGTAACCTATATAATGGAGCCAGTACTGTCGACAAACTTGGGAGAAAACGGCCGTGGTAGTTAGTCATTCCCAAGAAGGACTTGAGTTCTATGGCAATTTTTTGTTGCTGGCGCTTCACGAATAGCTCTCACCTTGTCTTCTACTGGGTGAAGGCCTTGCGAGTCAACCCTATCTCCCAGGTAAACCACCTCTTTTGCTTGGAAGATACATTTTCCTCTTTTCAAATGTACTCCAGCTTGTGAGAAATGCTTCAATACCTCTTCCAGGTTAGCCAGGTATTCTTCATCAGTTAGTCCTGTTACTAGGACATCATCGAGATAAACCACCACATGGGCTAGACCCTGAACTAAATTTTCCATAGTGCATTGGAAAATGGCACAAGTTGATGAGACTCCAGAGGGTGACCTAGTATATTGGTATAACCCCCTATGCATGTTGATAGTCACAAAATCCCGAGAGGCCTTTCTAGCTCGACTTGCTGGTAAGCGTGGCTCATGTTGAGTTTTCCATATGCAGTTCTTCCTGCCTTCTTGGGGTACAATTCATCGATTTTTGGTGTAGGATGCCTATCAAGTCTGGCCACTTTGTTTCCAGTCAAATTGCAGTCTCTGGTCAGGCTTTAGTACTGGAACTATGGGTGCTGCAGGTTGTACAGGTTGTAAGACTCCCAACTTTTCCAGCCTGTCCAATTCAACATCAACTTTCTCTCGTAATGCATAGGCGACCGGCCTTGCCTTCAAGCATCTATGGGTAGCCCCGGGATTCACGTAGATTTTAGCTTGTCAGCCCTGAATCTTCCTGAGCTCTTCCCTGAACACAGAGGCATATTTCTGTAATAATTCTTTCAGGTCTTTCATTCTGCGTTGAAGAATCTCGGTCTGCTCCAACTTTATTTCCTTAAGCCAGTTCCGACCAAGTAGACTTGGACCCTCCCCTGCTACCACTATCAGGGGTACATTAACAGAATGGCTTCCATACTGTACTGGAACCTTGCATATACCTCTTACTCGTATGTCTACACCAGTATAGGTTTTTAATTTAGCATCTGAATTTTCCAGATTTAATGGGTGGTCTCCTCCATTCAGATATTTGAACATATGTTCCCCTATAACTGTCGTGGATGCCCCACCTCCATTCGGATGGATTTTCCATTAACTTTCACTGTCATGTAGATTGGCTCTGTTTTACCCACTTTTAAGTTGTGTAGTGTGTAAATATCTGATTCTGTTTCTTCTGGTTCGTCTTTTATATGGATTTCATGATTTCTGCTTTTTTGTTTAAAATTTTTTCTCAATCTGTCTTTACAATATCACATAATGTGCCAATTGCAATGGCAGTAGAAACACTCGATTCTTTTAAATTGTCATTTGCTTGCAGGCTATCTGGTTCCATTTCTGCCATTATTAATGTGGGTTTTCTCTGTTAAACCATTGCTTTTTGCTGGTTTGTTAATGATGGCTGTCTCCCGCCTTTCAGCTGAGTCCAGCGTTTCCACCATTTCTAACTGGTACTTCCCTCCTGACATGAAGGACGGCACTATTTTGTGCTCCCTTGATTGCTTCTGAATCCCTGACCGTGCTGTCCATTGTGAGCGCCAAATCCATCCCCTTGCTGAAGTCTAAATTTGTTTCTGGCAACAACCTTTTTTGAATAGTGTCTTTGCATACTAATCGGTCTCTTACCGTGTCATTAATCGACATCCTGAACTCACAACTGCTCTGTCACTTGTTTCAAGGCTGCTACATAGCAAGTGACTGTCTCTCCAGGGGCATGACACCTTGAATTAAATTTAAAATGCGGCATTGTTACTGAGCGTTTCGGCTGTAAGTGGCTTTTCACAAGATTTACCAACTCATCAAAGATCTTGGAATCTGGGGCATTGGGTGCCATTAGACTACAAATTAGGCCATATATTTTACTGTCACATATTGATAAGAGGATCGCCCACTTCTTCTCCTCCCCCGATATGCCATTGGTCAAAAAGAACGCGAGGCATTCAATATAACGTGACCCAGTGGTCTAATCAAACGGTTCAATATGGCCAAATTGTGGCATACTGGAAGGAATAACAACGATGACTACGATGAGGGCTGTACTCACAATCGGAACGCAAGGTATGGCTGATTCACTTTAGTGGAATTTTCACAGCTTTCCTTGGTGTTGTCGACTGGTCGTGTTTTGCCTCATCACCAGTTGTTATGTTCCTTCTGTCAGGTCGCTTTGCTCGCAAACATGGCTGCACACCTATCTACCGGTGGGTGAGTTGGCAAACAATATACTGCAGACGCCGAGACCAATATAAGATGAAGCACATGCTGTTTATTAACACAAATAACAGAGCACTAACACAATGTGTGCTTCCCCAACTAGACCCTATTCTAAACTACTGATTAACATTGTAGCCCACACTATACAGCAACTGAGTAATACAGTCACGTGGTCAATTTGCTCACATTCTCTTAAAGGTGTATATTGCACCTCAGATTATCACAGACATTGACCATCCAGATTGACAGGCTACTTGGTCGAGCCCAGGCTCCCGCAGAGACATGGGCCCCAGTGATTAGCACCTCCCTCTTCCGAATGCCTTCCACTATTTATTTCACTCCATGCCTGCAGTATAACAGCATGGATCAAGGTCCATGTAAGTTTCTGCAATACATTATTTTTGCCATCATGACTTGCATGATGTAATTTGCATAAACCTGCTAATTTTCCTTGTTACCTTATTCACTACATCCTTGCAATTACTTATGCAGTTATGTGTAAATACTGTACATATGACATCTATCATTAACAACAAAGACTTCTTTCATTTCAAGTGTTGTCTTCTTAACTCAGTGTTCCTTTTTAAATAACTTCTTCTGCACCTCTTACCAGTTCCTCATGGTTGTGAATATGGAATTCACTTTATCTGTGACACATTGTCATGCTTATTGGTTCCAAATTTTGGGACTCACCTTCTGGACCAAGAAGAGTTCACCATCACTATCTCCATCACAAACAACAAGAGCATGACAAACTTTACAAACTTCCAGATAGCCATTTTGCAAAAAAAAATTGCATATTCCACAGCACAATTACCGAACTAGCCACCATTTACCAATTAAAGTATTGTTAAAGACACTGACAGTACCACTACTTTTCTTTTAGTAGGTTGCAGATCAGCCATGGGTTCACTGACTGGCAGAACACGTTCAAGAGCTAAATGGTCTGCTCCTGTTCCTACACGCCTATAGAATAAATTTACATTTCAATAGCAAAAAAATGTAATTCTTTCTTATTCTCATTTTGTTTCAACTCTCACTGCCTTTCATGGGAAACTGCTCCACAGTCAATCTGTTCCCATTGTCAATGTCACTCTGTGAATGAGCACACAGGTCTCTGAGGGGGGGTTCAACCGAACAGGACTTCTAGCTCCAATCCCTCTCTGCTTGTTTTTTGTTAAATCGCAGCTAAAATATCATCATTTTGGATCTTTAAGCTATAGTTTTGTTTGTTCTAACGAAATCACATTCAATAAAATTGCATATTTCAAAACTGTATTTCCCACCTCTCTTTTAGCAGGTCATAAATAATGATTTATCCCCTTTTGAACAGAAGGAAAGAATATTTATTTGCAATGTAACTGACTGAATGGGCTGAATTTTTGGCAGGAATTGAGGGCCTGAAATTACCAGTGTTGGCCAGCATGATGGTTTCCCAATGCCGTTCCCAGTGCCAGCCATTTTAGCGGAGGCGGGATCGGGACTGGCCGATTAGACTCATTAGGAGCCTCGCTAAGTCCAACTAAAGGAGGCCCACTGGAATTTTCCAGTTTCCTGCCCCCAGGAGCTACCTTGGGTGTGTGGAAGTAGACACCCAACAGCGCAGGCCAGGGGGCCAGCACACCAGGCTGGCCTAGAGGCCTTCCCTGCATGCTTCAGTGCAAGACCCATGGGGATCTCCACCACTTGCCCCCTCCCCCACAGTGGTGACCTAGCTGCAAAGACCATTTTTAAATTAACGATTCAAAGAAGTTGGAGAGAGGATGCACCCTGTTGAAGTGTCCTATCTGTTACTTCTCTGCCATCACAACCTGCTGCTCCTCTCCAGCAAGAAGGCCTCTGATTGGTCCTCTAGCTTTGAGAGCCCACCTGCAACCCTTGATTGCAGAGGGAACCTGTTGCATGTCAGTTAAGGGGATGTCTCCGTGAAAATCCCATTGGATGACTGTTAACTCCCCCTGGGGGCAGATTCGGGACCCGGAAACTGTTCCGGATTCTATTTCCCATCCCCGGAGGGAAAATCCAGCCCAGTGCCTCACATTGAGTGAAATGAAATATACTTGGAATAGGTTAATTATTTATTGTCCTTAATTAAAGACATTAAATTCATTATAGAGTTCAGACAAAGTTTGTAAATTGTCCCATCTTTCATTTAATTGGTTGTTACATTATTAAACCATGTGCTGGATTAAATGTCATGTATCTTCAAGGACCGATTTTTTCCTTTTATTAATTTCCTCTACTATGTTTTGGACTAACTTGTCTGTATCTTTTTCTTCCATTGAATATTCTGACTTTAATTTAAACAAGGTTCAAATTAGAATTAAAGAAGGAACTTGCATTTATATAGTGCCTCTCACAGCCACAGTATGTTCCAAACTGCTTCAAAGATAATAAAGTGCCTTTGAAGTGTAGTCACTGTTTCAGGGTTAGTTGAGGGATAAATGTCAGTCAATGCACCAGGAGTTTCCCTTGCTCTTTGAATAGTGTCAATTGATCTTTTATGTCTATCTGAGACAGCAAATACGGCCTCATTTTAACCTCTCATCCAAAATGCAGCACTCAGTTTGGACTGCATGGATGTATCAGGCTACAATCTGTTTAAGTCTCTGAAGTGGGGTTTGAACCCACAACATTTGACTCAGTGCCAAGTCTGATACCTCAATTAACTCCTAACATACATTGTATTCTTGACAACTTGCTAATTGCAAACATATTCCCACATCTTCAAATCAAAATTCCTAACAAAATGTTACTTTCCAAACTTATTGACCACTCAAACAATAATTTTGATTGCAGAGTTGACCTGGTGCAGTGAATTAAGAAATATTTTAGTTTCCTAAATCAATGTGATGTACAATTGTCAAAACGCAACACTATACAGCATTTCTATGCAATGAAGTGTGGTCATGATGTGAATTTACTTGTGTCATGGTTATCTGTATTTAAATTTGTTTTTATTCATTCAGGGGATGTGGGCTTCACTGGCTGGGCCAGCATTTATTGCCCATCCATAATTGCCCTTGAGAAGGTGGTGGTGAGCTGCCTTCTTGAACCGCTGCAGTTCATGTGTGTAGTTACACCGACAGTGCTGTTAGAGCTGTCATTCCAGGATTTTGACCCAGCGGCAATGAAGGCATGGCGAAATGTTTCCAAGTCAGGATGGTGAGTGGCTTGGAAGGGAGCTTACAGGTGGTGGTGTTCCCATGTATCTGCCGCCTTGTCCTTCTAGATGGTAGTGGTCGAGGGTTTGAAAGGTGCTGTCTAAGAAGCCTTGGTGAGTTTCTTCAGCACATCTTGTAGATGGTACACACTGTTGCTATTGTGCATTGGTGGTGGAGGGGATGAATGTTGGTGGATGGGGTGCCCAGTCAAGTGGGCTGCTTTGTCCTGGAGGGTGTCAAGCTTCTTGAGTGTTGTTGGAGCTGCAGTCATCCGGGCAAGGAGAGAGTATTCCATCACATTCCTGACTTGTGCCTTGTAGATGGTGGACAGGCTTTGGGGAGTCAGGAGGTGAGTTACTCGCTGCAGCATTCCTAACCTCTGACCTGCTCTTTTAACCATACAATTTATATGGCTAGTCCAGTTCAGTTTCTGGTCAATGGTAACCCTCAGGATGTTGATTGTAGGGGATTCAGCGATGGCAATGCCAATGAATGTTAAAAGGAGATGGTTCGATTCTCACTTGTTGGGAATGGTCATTGCCTAGCACTTGCATGGCAGGAATGTTACTTGCCACTTTTCAGCCCAAGCCTGGATACTATCCAGGTCTTGCTGTATTTGGACATGGACTACTTCAATATCTGAGGAGTCGTGATGGTGCTGAACATTGTGCAGTAATCAGCATACATTCCCACCTCTGACTTTATGATGGAGAGATGGTCATTGATGAAGCAGCTGAAGATGGTTAGGACTAGAACACTTTCCTGAGGAGCTCCTGCAGTGATGTCCTAGAACTGAGATGATTGACCTCCAACAACCACAAACATCTTCCTTTATGCTAGGTATGATTCCAACCAGCAGAGAGATTTCCCTCTGATTCCCATTGACTCCAGTTTTGCTAGGGCTCCTTGATGCCACACTCGGTCAAATGCGGCCTTGATGTCAACTCTGAAGTTCAGCTGTTTTAGCCATGTTTGAACCAAGTCTGTAATGAGGTCAGGAGCTGAGTGGCCCTGGCGGAACCCAAACTGCGCTTCAATGAGCAGGTTATTGCTAAGTAAATGCCACTTGATAGAACTGTTGATGAACCCTTCCATCACATAATGATGATCAAGAGTAGACTGATGGGGCGGTAATTGGCCAGGTTGGATTTGTCCTGCTTCTTGTGTACAGGACATACCTGAGCAATTTTCCACATTGCTGGGTAGACGCCAATATTGTAACTGTACGAGAACAGCTTGGCTAGGAGCGCAGCAAGTTCTGGAGCACAAGTCTCTGGTACTATTGCCAGAATATTGTTAGAGCCCATAGCCTTTGCAGTATCCAGTGTCTTCAGCCATTTCTTGATATCATGTGGAGTGAACTGAACTGGCTGAAGACTGGCAACTGTGATGCTGGGACCTCTGGAGGAGGCCGAGATGGATCATCCACTCAGCACTTCTGACTGAAGATTGTAGCAAATGCTTCAGCCTTATCTTTTACACTGATATGCTGGGCTCCCCCATCATTGAGGATAGGCATATTTGTGGAGACTCCTCTTCCAGTGATTTGGTTAATTGTCCACCACCATTCATGGCTGTATATGGCTGACTGCAGAGCTTAGATCTGATTATTGGTTGTGGAATCACTTAACTTTGTTTATCACTTGTGCTAATGCTGTTTGGCATGCAAGTAGTCCTGTGTTGTAGCTTCACCAGGTTGACACCTCATTGTTCATCTCCACAAGGACTGTGCAGTGGTCACTCCTACTGATACTGTCATGGACAAATGCATCTGCAGCAGGCCGGTCAATTTTGTTTTTCCCTCTTGATGGTTTCCTCACCACCTGCTGCGGACTTGGTCTAGCAGCTATGTCCTTTAGGACTCAACCAGCTCAGTCAGTAGTGGTACTACCGAACCATTCTAGGTGACAGACATTGAAGTCTCCCACCCAGAGCATATTCTGCGCCCTTGTCACCCTCAGTGCTTCCTCCAAGTGGTGTTTAAAATGGAGGAGCACTGATTCATCAGCTGAGTGGGGGCGGTATATGGTAATCAGCAGGAATTTTCCTTGCCCATGTTTGACACGATGCCATGAGACTTCATGGGGTACAGAGTTGAGGAATCCTAGGGCAATTCCCTCTCGACTGTATACCACTCTGCCGCCACTTGGAGGAAGCACTGAGGGTGGCAAGGGCACAGAATATCCTGTCCCACCAGCAGGGAAGACCCTCGGATGGTGATGTCTGAGACATTGATTCCGTGAGTATGACTATATCAGGCTGTTGCTTTACTAGACTGTGAAACAGTTCTCCCGATTTTGACACAAGCCCCCAAATGTTAGTAAGGAGGACTTTGCAGGGTCGACAGGGTTGAGTTTGCATTGTCATTTCTGGTGCCTAGGTCAATGCCAGGTGGTCTGTCCAGTTTCATTCCTTTGAGACTTATTAGCAGTTTGATATAACTGAGTGGCTTGGTAGGCCATTTCAGAGGGCACTTAAGAGTCAACCACATTGTTGTGGGTCTGGAGTAACGTGTAGGCCAGACCAGGTAAGGACGGCAGATTTCCTTCCCAAAAGGGCATTAGTGAACCAGATGGGTTTTTACAAATATCGGCAATGATCTCATCATTAGACTTTTAATTCCAGATTTTTATTGAATTCAACATTCACCATCTGCCATGGTGGGATTCAAAAATGTGTCCCCTGGTCCTCTGGATTACTAGCCCAGCAACAATACCACTATGCTACCACCTTCACTTATACCTTAATGGTATTCGTAATTGAATAGTGGCTGGTTAGCTCAGATATTCAGCATATGGTTCAGAATAACACCATGGCCCAAATTTTCACTCCCCGGTCGGGTGCACAGAGTCAGGAGAATTCCCATTCTGCAAACGTGACCTTTAAAAATGGCTGCCTGAAGTTCCAATTATCGTTCCGGGGTGGGGTCTTGGGGGTGGGCTACATTAAAAGTCGGGCCCGCCACCCCCAGAACAAGTACAGAGGTTGCCAAGTTTGGAGACAGGCTGGGTGGAAAATGTGCCTATGTTGAATTCAATAAAATCACTATTAAAACAAAGAACAGCCCTCCAGCCCTCAAGCTTCGCACCTCCTCACGCTCACCATGCACCTCCTTGCCAACCCATGCCACCTCATGCCTTCTGACCACCCCAATGGCCCCTCATACTGTCCATGCCAACCTATGCCCCTCTGCCCAACCCCCATGGCCCTACATACCCTCCATGCCAACCTGTGCCTGTCTATCCACCCTCCATGGCCCAGCATACCATCCATGCCAACCTATGCCCCTCTGCCTCCCTCCAGCCCTTTATAGCCCCTATGCCCTCACCCACTCCCCATTGCCTTTAATAGCTACTATGTCAACAATTCCAACTCACCCAGTATCCACCATAGACAGACCACATTGCTGAAATCAAATAAAGTTCCAAGTGTCTATTGCAGACTTTATTTCTAAAAACACTCTCATTCATAAAAACCCATTTATTACATTTACATTCCTTCAACTACAATACCTCTTACAAGAACAAACATTTCATACAACTGCTTAATCCATTATGAAAACAAGCATTGGAATTCAAAGAGTCCACAACCACTTGGAGCTGTCAATCAAACTGTGAAAGGGCAGGCACCCTACTGTGATAATGGACTATTGTGAATCAATCATGCAACACTAATCCAGTAATGGAAACCATGAGTCTTATGTCAACAGACAGAGTGAAATAGCAAGCAATTATTTTTTAACAGTTTTTCAGAGTTAAATAGCATGAGTTTTAAATGCCTTGACAGCTGGATAGCTCCCTTTGACAGTTCATCTTGATTGCTGTTGACAGTTTTTAACAGTTCCAATAACTTTCATAGTTCCAATGAGTTTATGCACTTTTCACCCACATTCATGCCTACCTTTAGTAATCCAAAATGGCACCTGCCCGCCACCCCCCACCCCCCCCACCACCCCCCACATAGGTGTCCTGGAACTATATCCAAAGAGGTACCTTGCCTCTCCAAAGAGTAGAGGCAGCTGCTGAATTCTTTGGGCAGCTGCTTCCATGAAATGCATATGTGCGAATCCCAACTCAAGCCCATTTCCACCCCCATGAAAATGGTAGGTGCTGTGTTCAGATGTGCAACTTCTGAATTTTGGTCTTTTCCACCATTTTCAGCATGACAGAGAGATTCTCCATCGTGGCAAAAATCCAGGCCTAAGCGATCAACTCTTATTTCACTTTCACATTTTTATGTTCGTGATAACCACACCTGTATGGAAATAATTACTGGTGGTGAGCAAAATTATGCTGTTTTTCACTTTATTCTGCCCGTGAATGTAAAACAAAGAGAAATTTGCGTGAAGGTCATTAAATTTGAGCAACATCTGGCATCAGTCAATTGTCATGACCACAGATTACTATTTTGATTCTTGCATTTATGTTGTGTTGTGTGCAACTGCATAAGCACAACAAATTGCATTTATATAGTGCCTTTAATCTAGTAAAACATCCCAAGACAGATAAAGTAATACAGACCTTTGAAAACTGTTTTGTTTCTTCTGATAAAACAAATCAAAATATACCTTACTTTTATAAGGGAGAACGTATTATACACCATGTGTTTTCAGCTATTTGCTTGGAACAATTTTACTGAATTCATTTACGGATTAGCTGTTTAATCAAATTGCAAAACGTACTTGTTACAAATGTAAACTGGGAACTTGGGAATTTTGTGTGCAGAGTTTGCAAAGGTTGGCAAAAGACAACAGACTGAAGGGGCAGCTAAGCACAATGGGAAAATGGACAATATTGTAAAGGCGCAGCGTGCAGTGAACCAGCTCTGCAAAAGGTTAATGGGTGACGTTTGACTGCACAACCTTGTGGCATAAGGGTTGTAGAAGCAATAAACTGATTATCAAACAGGTCCTGTGCCTGAAGAAGGAGAAGGTGATTGAGGAAGAACTTAATTAATCTCCTCAAACAGGAATTTGATCTTTGGCTTGAAACCTGATTTTGTCCACCATGTGTCAAGATAAAGATGCAGAGGAGCGTCAGCAGAGACACAAGGCAGTGTTAACTATGTCAGCAGTGGTAACTATATCAGCTAAATAATAACATCTTGGAGAAGACACGTGTTAGCTGACAAGATCTACAGCCAAACTGTGTAAAAGTGTGCACTTGAAGACAACAGACACTGCAGTCAGGGAGTGGCCTGGTCAGTCACTGAAAATGTGAAGAGAGCTCGTTCAGCAAACTGACCACCCTGGGACAAACTCTTGCACGTGGGGTTTTCAACTATCAGTATAGTGAGTATGTCTGTAGTTTGGGAATAGGGTAGATAAACCAGATTGTGAGAACAAGTACTTGTTACGTGCAAAAAACAAAAACAAAAGCAAAAAGAGTCATACGGACTCAAAACATTAACTCTGTCTTTCTCTCCACAGATGCTGTCAGACCTGCTGAGTTTTTCCAACATTTTTTGTTTTTGTTTCAGATTTCCAGCATCCGCAGTATTTTGCCTTAATACTTGTTATGTGGCATTGACATCAAGGGTAAGACAAGATCCTGCAGGATTTGGGAAGTTACCTAGTTAAAGGGATAACAGAGCTACACTTTCTCTCTAGCTTCAGAATATATGTGTTTTTTTTGTTCTGATCAAGTATAGCTGTTTCTGCAAGTGACACAGAGCAAAATAAGTCAACCAATCTCTTTTTCACCTCTTGCTGATCATTTCTAGATAAAATTGTCTCAGAGGGATTCACAATATTGATTAATAGTGAACTACCTTTTTGATATTATATTTCCTTCTCTTTCTTTGATCAAACATATTATGTGGCTTTACTTTGTTCCAGTCCACAAACGAAAAATAATTAAAAAGATCAAGCTTCAGTTAGCCAGTTCTAAAAAATTTTCACAAGCGAAGACTTCAAATTTAAATTTTCAGATGTTACTTTGTGAAATTTTCTTGCCAATTTTACCCTATCCCATCTCTTGTAAAGCACGACCCCTCGGTTCCATAACCAAAGGTGCAATCCAGTATCTTGCTCCAAATGGTCATTCAACATTTGAGAATTTTGACAGCGATTTCCTGCAATTTGGTTAATCACGATTGTAGTTGAGCCCAATTCCACCTTCAGCTGATATGTGCATAAACATATTCCAGGAATACCAGTCAGGAAATGGGTATAGTGATTGAGTTTCTGCTCCTTAACCCCAGGCCAATTGATGGATCCATACTACTCTGCTGATGAGATCTAAAGTATCATTTTGCAAGGGGAGAATTCTGGCTTGAAGCATATCAGTAAGAGCCTGAGTTACAGATTTGATTCTCTCGTGCACTCCCATCTAACATGTGGAGCTGGCAAAATGAGTTCACTACTGCACCTTTATGCTTTTGTAAAGAAAGAAGTGTACAATGGATGAAGAGATTTCCGACTTCAGTTTTTCCATTGTGAAACTGTACTTGCTAGCAAATTCAGTATGGAGAAACTGCTTCTTCTCAGCCCATGAGTTTCCTAGTATTCCTGGTGAGAGTGGTCCAATGGAATATCTCTCCACTAATGTTCATTTAATATGGTATGAGTGCAAAAGGATTGGAAATGTTGTTCTTTATAGATGAAGTAATCCATGAAACTAGAACTAGAAACTTACTGATACCCCAAGATTCTTAAGGCTTGGTTTATGTTTTCCAAATAAAATGTGTAAAAGGCAATTCCAGTTTCCTTGGTAATAAGGACAGTAATACCTTTTTCCTAGTTCCATTCAAAATTTCCGCTGTACAAAATAAAACAATAGGAATTGTATCTATTTAATAAAGTAACCATAATGTACAAAGCACATGAAGTTGAATTGAATGATATTATGTTATTCCTAATAGAATAATGATTATACACTTTTTTAAGTCAGTGAACCTTTTTAGCTAACAGAGTAAAGGCTATTTTAATCACTAATCTGAATATCATCAAACCTTTTGTAACTGAATAATGCAAAGTTTGCAGAGGTGGGGAATGCATGCATTCATGGAGCTGTTAAAATTACAAGACTCATTATGTATTCTTGGTTCAGAGCCCAAACATTCATTGGAGTACTAAAACAGATGAGCCCTGGAGAAAACATCAATTGACTGACAGTTCTGGCTCTGTGATCTCTGGTCTTGGTCCTGGCCGCCACTTTGAAAGGCTGCTGAGTCATCCCAGCTTGGTGAAAATCCAGCTCATCGTGTTTGACTCACTTGATCAAATTCTCTAATGAAGTAATGGAGAAGTTTGATGAGGATAGTATAGTTGTTATTATGTATAAGGACTTTCAAAGCGCATTTGACAAATTACCACATAACAGTCTTGTTAGCAAAAATTGAGGGAAAGTGGCAGCATGGAAACAAAAGCTCACAATTACCTATATTGAGTTAATTTGTTAATTAAATACCCATTAAACAAATTTATTAATGTTTTCCTGTATTTTGTCATATTTCATCTCTGTATTAGCTACATCGTTTGGTGCCGTTTGGAAACTTTGAAATTATGCTTCTACTTTGTCGCCAGCTTGCTGTCCATTCCACTTGTTCTCCTGGCCTCACATGTTTTAACCTTAGTCATGACACTGTTATGCCTTATCAAAAGAGTTTTTGGAAATCTTTGTTTACTGCATTTACTACATTATTCATTTTACTGCTGACTGCAAAATCCAGGTCAATATTTCTGCCATTTCTTCGTCGTTGTTTTCTGCGAGCTTATTCTGTGTATACCTAAGTGGCCCCACCCTTACCATGATTTTTCTCTTGTTACTCAGGTATCTGTAGATTACTTTTTATATTCCTTGATAACATATTTTGTAGGGTTTTTTGCCTTCTTTTTCTGCATCTTAGGTTTTACATTGCCTGTTTCTTCTGTATTCATCTTTTCTTCACACCATCTTTCAATTTCCCCACTTCCCCTGATCTGTGATCTCCAGGATGAGGAGATGCCAACTCTAAGTACATAAATTTGTGACTGCTATGTCCTGTCAAGCAACAGGAAACTGGCATTCATTAATCATTTAATATCATCTCCCAACACCATCAAATGATATTTGCCATACCCTGCAGCTGATTAAAAAATAATCAGAAGAACAAAAATAAAAGTCTAAGCATATATTTCATATGAAATAACTAGTTAAAATAATTTCATGATCCAGCTAATGCTGCAAACAACTTGACTTTTGCTTTAGTAGTTTGTGATGCTATCTGAAACTTTAGATGAGATTACCACCTTATAAACTTTTATAGGTGCCCTAACTACTACCCCATGTAAAAGCAATTGATCTATTTTTAGATTCATCAAAGTAACTGTTTTAGATTTTTAAAGAGTGGGTGTTTTGTTTGCATGTGACCTATTCTACTGACTCTTGATTGGTTTTCCATAATATGTCGTAACAGGCACAACTGAGCAATAAAGTGCATAATCTTCTATTGTTTCCATACAATAATCCAAAGCTCAATAGAACCATTGTACATTCTTTTATCTTTTGTGTAGGCCCACTGTTACTGATATTGCTATGTTCTTGTCATGACACTAAAGGCAGAATTTTGCCCTTAGCATGCAGGATTGGCAGGGGCAGTCAGGAGGCCAACTGATGCCCGCGATCAACAGAACACTGTAATTTCACACTGGCAGGCCAGTTAAGGCCCACCCAATGTGATACGCAAGTGGCAGCGCTGAGTGCCGCCTTTGCAGGTGGGGGGAGGAGGACGAGCAGGCCTAGCACGAGCTTCGCACATGCAAGAGAGCGCTGAATAATCTCCTTGAGGTGCAGTGCTGCCTCAGGAAGATGAAGAGATTTTTTAAAATAATAAAGAGCAAAAAAATGTAAAGAAACATATCCCCTCATAATGAGCAGGGACACGTTTTTAATTAAAAAATACAATTTTTATTTTATTTGTATTTGCTTTTGGAAACCTCAACCCGCCAACCATTAAGTTGCACGGGCAATGATAACTTAATGGCCTTAATAGGCCTTTTAATTGTCGGCGGGCGCGCTGCCGGCTCCGGTGTGCACCCGCCAACCAAACTATCGCGTGGCTGCGCATTGACGTCGGCGCACTCAGCCAACATCATCACGCGTCATTTCACACTCGGTCAGTTCGGGCGCGTGCCCACCCGCCAAGCTAAAAATTCTGCCCTAAGTGTCGGCGATTTAGCCTCTCAAGCATATTCCACCTATTAGTTAGTGCATGGTTGATCTGTACCTCACCATCACTCATTCTCCTTTGCTCCATATGCTTTGATAACTTGCCTAATAAAAATCAATTAATCTCAGTCCTGGAAATATCAATTGATCTGGCATACGCAGCCTAATGGAGGAAAGTGTTCCAGATTTCCTCGACTAACCCTGTGAGAAAAAGTTCCCTGATTTCACTCCTAAATAGTCTAGCTCTAATTGTAGGGTTACGTCCTCTTGTTCTCATTTCCTCCATCAGAGGTAATTGTTTCTCTGGGGTGAATTTTAACCCCAAAAATAGATGGCTTGGGGTCAGCTGAGACATAAAAATTCTTTAAAAATTCTAACCCAACCCCAAACTTCCTCCAATTCACCCACTTCCAGGTTTAACAGGGGACATGAAGTCATGGTGTAGGGAGCCTCACTTTTAATTTGTTTTCCATGTCTCACTCTGACAGACCAGTTTTCTCAAGCCTTGGGAAACACAGCAGCTCAAGGGAGGCATGGACAACTGCAAGGAAAAGGTCAATGCCCTACAGCACTGCTTGAGGGTCAGGAGGAGTAAGAGTGCTTCCTCACAGGCCCCAAACTTACCTGGGACCTGACCCCATCACCTTGCCATTCCAAGACTCCGTGCCATTCAAAGACCCCCTAATGAAGGATTGGAAACCCTCCTAGGGTTGGGGAGCAGATCTTTACCCCACCCCTCCCCATTCCCATCAGCAGCTGCAGATCCCTTATCTGCAGCTATGACTGCTGCTTGTTCCAGGGAGCTCCTTGCCCAACTGGGAGCCAAGCCGGTCAACCAGGCGTTCTTCCAGTTGGGACCTTGTCAAAAAATGATGCATGCTATGGAGTCAAAACTCCACAACATGCAGGGACTGAAACTTTTCCCTTCATGCCATCCTTCACTCATGAAACCAATTAGGAAATGCCATCACAGAATTGTTAAAGTTAAATTATGTTCAAATAACTTGATTGAGATTTTTGATGAGGGCAATGTGGTTGATGTGCTTTATGTGGCTTTCCAAAAGGCATTTCATAAAGTGTATAATAACAGAGAGTAATAAAAAGGAAAGTGACAGCATGGAAATGAAGCTGGCTGAGTGACAGAAAATAGCAGTGGTGACCGGTTGTTTTCAGACTGGAGGAAGATAAGCAGTGAGGTTTCCCAGGGGTCAGTATTAGGAGCACTGATTTTCTTCATCTATATTATTGGCCTAGACTTGGGTGTACAGGACACAATATCAAAATTTGTAGATGACATAAAACTTGGAAGTATTGCAAACTATGAGGAGGATGGTGATAGACTTCAGAAGGACACAGACTGCTGGAATGGCTAGACAGGTAGCAGATGAAATTTAGTGCAGAGAAGTGTGAAGTGATACATTTCAGGAGGAAGAACAGGGAGAGGTAATATAAAACAAAGGGTGCAATTCTAAATGGGGTACAGAAGCAGAGACCTGAGGATATTTGTACAAAACATTGAAGGTGGCAGTGCAGGTTGAAAAAGCAGCTGAAAAAGCATACAGGATCCTGGGCTTGATAAATAGGGACATATTTACAAAAGCAAAGAAGTTATGATAAACCTTCATAAAACAATGCTTCGGCTTCAGTTGGAGTGTTGTGTCCAGCTCTGTGTATTGCATTTAGGAAGTATGTTAATGATTTAGAGAAGATGCAGAAAGGATTTACAGGAATAGTTCCAGGGATGAGGGACTTCAGTTATGTGACAGACTGGAAAACCTGGGATTTTTCTCCTTACAGAAGATAAGGCTGAGAGGCAACTTGATAGAGGTGTTTAAAATCATGATGGATCTAGACAGAGTAGATAAAGAGAAAAGGTTCCCATTGGTGGGAGAGTCAAGAACCAGAGGACAGCAATGTAAGGTGATTGGTAAAAGAACTAACGGCAACATGAGGAAGAACTCTTTTACACATCAAGTAGTTAGGACCTAGAATGTACTGTCTCAGACTGTGGGGGATGCAGATTCAATCATGACTTTCAAAAGCATCAAGAGGACTATGTGGAAAGGGCTGGAGAGTGGGACAGGAGATGTGCACTTGCAGAGAGCTGGTACGGACAGGACAGGCTGGATGAACTCCTTCTCTGCTGTAACTATTCTATGATTCTATCTTTCAATGATTAACCCATAGAGCAGGTTTAATTCTTATAAATATATAAACAATCTGCCAGGATACATTACTTTTAAATTAAGATATCTGCAGACTGCTTATTAAATATTTATTTGGAATATTATTTATCCTCTTTTAATTGTCCATATTAAAACCAAATTATTTGATCCATTTTATCATTCTAAATATACTGTCTTTAAGCATTTATGTACAATAGATGACTAACATGTGCTGAACTGACAATATCCAGTGTCAGACTAAGGAGAATGGAAATAGTTGGGAAATATTTTCTGCTTGGATCAGTACTATATATTTAATTGTTAGGTCTGAATAAGGAACTCATTATAATGGGAGTGAACGGAAAGTGATTTGGGTCTTTGGAATTCAATGCTTTATACTTGTTTTACCCTTGAGTTGGGACAGTTTTAGAAATAGTTCTGTGGTAATTCTTATCTTTGTAATTTCCCAATACAGTCATTAACCAAGCAATATTACCAC
The DNA here is from genome assembly GCF_017639515.1 of Carcharodon carcharias. Lineage (NCBI taxonomy): Eukaryota > Metazoa > Chordata > Chondrichthyes > Lamniformes > Lamnidae > Carcharodon > Carcharodon carcharias. The sequence continues at coordinate 35,395,028 of NC_054485.1, read as the reverse complement.
AATGGGAGTGATAGGCCATTCAACTTGATAAGTTAAAGTTCTGAAATTAGGCACATAGATCCCTATTCCCAATGTGTTGTATTTTACAGCTAAGACAATTCCCTACTTCATAAGGACTATGCTAGTGATCATTATAGACTAGCCTTTATTGAATTTGTAAAATTAGTCTAAAGAGTTCTCATTCCAGATTTCACTTCATTTTCATTGGCTCTTCCCCCATAGTACTGCTCACCCATTTCTGGCCTCACCTGTAGAAACACACTTCTAAAAGCCAAGAATCAATTTTGAGTGTACATTTAATTCTCTATCAAAACTAATTTTACTGTGCACTCCCCACTATATGTTGATTCCTGTTGCTGTAGAGCACACAAATTTGCAGTGCAAGGCTTCTCAGTTACCATTTCCATACATATAATAATTTTCCCTACAGCAGAGTACTTATGGTAGGAATCCTATTGGGTATCACTAAGCACTCAGCAATTTAGATGAGGAGAATAAATTCAAGATAGGACAGGAAAGGCAAGTGTACCTAAGAATCATATGCACTCCTGCTCTAACCCTTAGTCCACGCTTGATAACCTAGGCATTTAGGAACCTCAGAGTATACAAATGAGTTGTCACAGAGCTATGCTATCCTCTCCAGACTGATGTGCAAACAACTTCACCCACAGGGACATCTCTTTCTCTAACTTTACCATTGCACTTAGCTTCCATGCCACAAGATACTTGCAAACTACCACTCGGGGCATGTGCCAAATCAGCCAGCCTGCTGTCCACAAATGCCTCAAACAAGTAATAGAAATCACCTGACATCATTGTCAAGAAAGCAGGGCATTGCACATGGCATCTATATGGCTATCTGGACTCTTCACGTCAACCATACAGCCTACAGGGACACAAAGGATACTCATCCCATTAATTTATAAGTTTGTCAGACCACAGAATTATCAACTGGCAGCTAGAGAGATGCTGGTGTAATGGTAATGTCTCTGGGCTAGCAATTTAGTGGTCCTGGCTAATGTTCTGGCCACATGGATTCAATTCCTGCCATAGCAGCTGGTAGAATTGAAATTCAATTAATAGATTTTTTAAAATCTGGAATTGAAAGCTAGTCTGAGTAATGGTGCTATGAAACTATCATCTGGTCCACTAATGCTGCTTAGGGAAGGAAATCTGCCACCTGTACCTGGTCTGGCCTACATATGAATCCACACCCATAGCAATGTGGCTGACTGCCCTCTGAAATGGCCTAGTTAAGGTTCAGTTCAATGTCAATTAGGGATGAGCAACAAATGCTGGCCTTGCCAGGGAGGCCCACATCCTATGAAAGAATTTTTTAAAATCCATGATGCTCTCCAGAATGGCTAGATGATTTGAAGGCTGCTTGACAACAAAGAAAATTTTCCCCAACTCTAAAACGAAACCTGAAACAGCACAGGAATGAAAATACAGTGGAGCTCATTCCTCAGCCAGAATTACTGTTGAAAGCAAAGATTTCACTGCCTGGACCCTCCCAGGTTATTTGTCCCAGCAAAAGTTATCACCACCTGTTGTATGTAGCAAAACTTTGAGATTCAAAGATGAGGAAGCATACAACAGATGAAGAGAAGGGCCAGAATCAACAGGTAGCAGAAATGGAAGATGAAGAACAGTAAACTGAAGTAGAAATGCACATTTGGAGCCAAGAAGCAGCAAGCACAAATAGAAAACTGCTTCTATTAATTTTCAGACTTGGGCCATGAAGAACTGGTCCTTTCCAATGTGGCAACACACAGTTGCTCAATAAAGAACATTTTATCTATTTCCATCTACTGTGGCTTTAGGACTACATTAGCCTCAATTTGCTATCTGCCAAATGCCATTGGTCTTTATTAATGAATCTATAATATTTCCCATTGTTCCTACTGCTGCTCCATGTATTCGCACTGCTAATGTCTTGCTGTTTTGTTTTGCATCTGTACAATCCTAATTGATGTGTTAGTTTTAGTCTGAACTATATGGTCTGACAATATGATGTTTTCCACCTTTCAGAATGGAGCATAATACATGCTGGACACCCTGTACAACCTCTTGTATGAAACAACTCAACTAAAAGCTAATTGCTAATCTCATGGCAAGTTAGTTCCATTCACAGCATATGTAAGGATAACAGCTTCTGATCACAGATGTGGGACAACCTAAGGCATCTGTATTTTTCTGCTATCATGAATAAGAAGAGTTGGGAGAGGGCCCAAATTGGTTTTTTTTTCAATTTATTCATTCACAGGGTGTGGGTGTCGCTGACTAGGCCAGCATTTATTGCCCATCCCTTCTTGCCCTTGAGAAGATAGTCATAAGCCACCTTTGTAAACCGCTGGTGGCACACCCACAGTGCTGTTAGGAAGGGAGTTCATCCCTTTTAGACTTTGTAGTGCTTTGATACAACTGAGTGGCTTACTAAGCCATTTCAGAGGGCAGTTAAGAGTCAATCACATTGCTGTGGGTCTGGAGTCACATGGAGAACAGACCAGATAAGGATGATGGATTTGTTTCCCTATAGAGCATTAAGTGAATCAAATGGGTTTTTACAACAATCAATAATAGTTTCAAGGTCATTATCACTAAGATTTTTATTGCGTGAATGTAAATTACACCAATAGCCATGGCGGGTTTGAACCCATGTCCCTCAAGCATTAGCCTCTGGATTACTGGTCCAGTAACATTAACATTATGCCAATGCTCCCCTCCCTGAGATGATGATGCTGAGCAGATTGGCAGGCAGGCTTGTGTTCACACTTCTCTGCATATCAGGTTCTCAAGCACGGTGGTCAAGCAGGAAGACAAGACAATTGGAGTTCAAGGTATGGATTCCTTTTGCACAACTACTGGTAACTGCTCTAAGTGTCATTTTGCCCAATTGATAATGCTCTCAACTCAGAAATGGTCTGTAGTGCAGCAAGTCTTAAAGGGGCAAGCATACTCTGTGTAAATATTTCTGATTTGGTGTTTAATATATATTATTTTAAAAATGTAAAAGACCTGCAGAAAACCAATTCTCAAAGGTAGTTCAGAATCTCAACCAAATTGTTCTGATGTGGAGTTTTATTTACATTTATTGGGCATGTTTCCTACATTATTAATTCCCCAGGGAAGTGATAGTTTGAAAACAATACTGTAATCTCTATGAGGAGGCCAAGAAGATGAAAGAGTTCTACTTGGTTTTTAATATAAAAATGCGTTTATACATTAAATCAAGGGCTGTTTTATTTGTGCAAGGCATTGATTTAAATGTTATTTTAACAATAAAAATAATGCTACACATTTCATTTACAGACAGTTCGATAATTCATATGTAATTAATTTCAAAGTTCCCAAAAACATTTCTCCACTGTTTACTAAGCATGGTAAACATGATCACATTGTTCATATCACAAAAAATGTATTATGGTACTTGCTTGTGGTATTTTGGTGACAATGGCACTAACTTTTAAACCGTTTCCCTCTCCAAAAAGATAATTGTAGGTCTGATTTTAATGCTCACATGACTAAAGTACTTCCTGCTATGTCACTGACATGTTCCCTGCCTGCTGAAATCTTAATCATGCAGTTTTCAGAGTCTGCTGAAGCACCCACCAGAAGGAGGTAAGGCCTCATGAATATGTGTAAATAGGGACTCCAAGGCAATTAAGACACCAACACATGTTTGCACAAAATCACATTAGTTCTGCCCAATGCCCACCCACCCCTCACGAAAACCTAGTGGTCTCCAAGCTACTGTAGCTACAGCATTTAAAAGGGGAACTCACCTACAGGTGATGCATCAGAAGATCCTTTTGCTATTTTGATCGCCATGCAAATCCCTAGACAACTTGATTCTCACTTTTTTAAAATTAACAGTAAGCTTTACCTGTTTCCAATTCTGACTCAGAGCCCTGAGAATCATGCCATACATCTTTCCTAGGTAGGCATCTGCCTTGGCTCACTGTTAACACTCTTGCCTCTAAGTCAAAAGGTTATAGGCTCCAGCTCCACTGCTGAAACCTGAGCACATAATCTAAGATGACAACTCCTCAGTGGTTTCAGAGATACCAGTTTTTGGATTAAAAGTTAAGCATCTGCCCTCTCAGGTCAATATTAAAGATTCAGGGTACTATTTGAAAAGGAGTTCCCCCAATTATCCCTTAATCAACTAAAACATTATCTGGTCATTTATTTCATTGCTCTTTGTGGCAGCTTGCTCTTCATAAACTGGCTGCAGCATTCCCCACATTACAGCAGCGGCTAAATTGACTGTAAAGCCCTTTGGGACATCCTGAGGTTGTAAAATATGCTATATAGATGCAAGTCGTTTTTTTAGTATAATTTCCATGATGTGCCGTCCTGGTCCCTACCCTCTTCAACAACATTGTGTTTTTATAGGTGTCCTATTTCTCTCTGTCTCCGCGTTGAGGCTCTAATTCATAAAACCTTTCAGCATTACTGTCCAGTTGGCTTGACCTGGCCTTAGGCGTTTGTTACCGACCTGAATCCCTTATCGGTGCAGCAATATATACTTGAAAGGGGGGAAAGAAGTGCAGAGTTTTGGGGAAAGAGCAGGGCAATGGCACTAATTGGCATGTCTTTCAGAGAGCCAGTGCAGTCACAATGGGCCGAATGGCTTCCTTTTATGCTGTAAGATTCTATGATTATACTGCCGTGCACTGTGTGACTGTGACCTTTTTAAACTCTATTTGCACTGGCTGCTTCCCAGTCACTTGTTTGTACTGCTGTGTGATTCAACCGTATATACTTAAAGCTCGGAGCCAAAAACTCTTCGACTTTCACTGACAGACCTGATGGCTGTGCAACTGCTATGAAATTGGCAGCCCAAATAAAATTACATGAGAAAATCCCAAATTGCTAAACAAAACGTTGTGAAGGTGGCTTTTGTTTCCAAAGCCGACGATCTGCATGTTGCACTTCTGCAGCTGCAGGTGAATATTCAGCTTTCAGTGTTGGGAACGGCTGGATCCAGCTCACGGTTGCAATGTGCCCGGGGCGCGGGTTTGCTCGGACAAGTGGGGAGATTTATGTTTATGGATGTCACGGATCTCCGGTTCCCTGTTTAAATCGCAGCTGTCGGCTCCTTTCTCACGTTACAGCCGTCATGGAAATTGTAGAGCCTGCCAACCAGGTAACTGGGACAGATGAAAGGGCGGGGCTGTCTGTCAACCCGCGGGCTCTCATTTGTTCCCAGTGAGGTTTCATTTGAAAATTATTGGAAATCAAACCCCTCCCCCCCCCCAAAAAAGTAACACGGTGGAATGGAGTAAAATAGACACAAACTCAAAGAAAGATGGTGAAAAGAGAAGGCTTCTCATCATCAAGGAGTAGAAAGTGAATGAGGCCGTAATTTCATACAGAGTCAGAAAAGGAATTGGAGCCAGAGAGACAGGCGCTGAAAATCTGGGACCGAGCCAGAGAGACTTGGTCAGAAAGACAGAGAGAAAAAAAAACATCAAACAGACCACATGAGAGAAATCCAGCAACAGGAAGAGCCTCCCCGGGAAAGAAAAACAGCAATCTACAAACAAACCCAAGTCATCGCTTCTCAAACTGGGAAGAGCAGAAACACACGGACGGACACAAGAGAGTGGACAGAACCCTTGATCCAAGGGACACCCTGCCGCCAGGGGCACATCGTCAAGGTTAAAGGAAGAAAATAGCAAGAACTCTTACCGATCGGCAGTTCAGCTCTGTGGATATCTGCTCTGCAAGCAGCAACATCCAGAGAAAGCAGCAACTTCAACACTAACACATATCAACATTGTAGAAACTCCACCATCCAGACAAAGTGCCGCCCGCATTCAACAGATATACAGCAAACTGTATTCACTAATTTGTCCTATCAAGATCCAGAAGATCAAGACAAGCGGAAGCCTTGAGTTGCAGTCACACCTGTGGTTGGGGATTTTCGCATTGCTCCCCGAGTGTTTATAATATATATCTGTTTAAATAAGTCACAGAATGAAGCGGATCTATGATGAAACCTCCTCCGACAGCGATCTGGAGGAGATGATTGACGTTGGGAAAGAGGAACATTACTGGTGAGTGACTTGATTTTTTTTGTGTGTTTTACATTCCTATTCTGTTGCGCACCATCTCGCCCCAATCTCTTGCTTCACCTGTATAACGTTTGCTGATGCTTTTCGAATCCGCGATTTTAAATCAGTTTCCTTTTCCCAAGTGGATATTAATGGAGTTAACCTTTTGGAGCGTTCAGATCAGCAGTAACCTCAACTTGTTTTCGAGTCAGCATTATGAGAAACAATAATCTCTACAGACTGGCTTTGGTCAACAGGGAAAGAACAACTGGAACAGCTGCACATCACATTTTTTGTCTTGACTGCTCATATGCAAGTGACAACACGATGTTTATACAATTCTGCCTTGTTTCAACATAAACCGAGCAATTGGTTAAAAAATGGAATTTTAATGCCCTTTTAAAATGTTACAACAGGCGTTTAAGGTTTAATGGATTATACCATACTGTAAGAACGATTCTTACTTTGTCATCCAGATTTATGTTATTTAAAAGAACTCATTGAAGCCGTCACGATTGGTAATGTAGCATTTTATTTTGTTTCTGTCTTCAGCCCTGTGACTAGATCAATTTCACCAATTACAACCTCCCACATTCTGGCACGAAAGAAAAGGCGTGGGGTAAGTGGGAAATTATTATTTCTGACCGGCAAAATACCGACTCGATTTTATGCAAAGAGCTATCTAAATATTTTTCTTACAGATTATTGAAAAAAGAAGACGGGACAGGATTAATAACAGTTTATCAGAACTGCGTCGTTTGGTTCCAACAGCTTTTGAAAAACAGGTACTTAACCAGTTCAGATAAAACTGAATTTCAGAATTTCAATCTCAGTTTGAAATGTTTAACCTTATACAAGATACTTACATTTGTATGAATGCAGTAAAATTCCATGAAAATTCATATATGACTAACTTTTTTATTATTTCTTCAAAGAGCTTTGATAACCATAACTACTTCATAACATTTACAAGACGGCAAATCATATTATATTACAGTACAATGCCAACCCCTAATCTCACATCCTTTGGATCTGTCAGCAAAGGCCAGTAATGGACATCATAAACTGATTGAGTGCTGTTGGACAATGTTTCTACCAACCCTTGAATCCCATTACTGCCCAAAGACAGTAGGTTAAAAGTAAGAGCTGTCCTCATTTCAGCACACAGTCTAAGGATTCTCCATGTTTCACGGTGGCATTAGTTCAGCTTTCAGTTCTTGCATGAGACCACATTGAGGAGATAGTCTCATTCTACATTGGTTTCAGATACACAATATAATTGAACCAATACAAATTGAATTTTCCAAACTTTTAAAGTTAAGAAGTTCCACACACTCTATGTTGTTAAGGACAGCCTGTCTTTTACTGACAATAATGTTTCATTATTTAGCAGAATTCTGGACATGGTTTTAAATATAATTGTGTAGTCCTATGCTTTCTCCTGACTACAGATTGGCAGTATAACTTGGCACTGTCATGACACAATACTCTAAAAGTAATCATAAAAGTAGAACCATTGTATACTGTCAAATGGAACTTAATATATTACTGCACCATAAAGATTCTGACAATTACACTTGAATTTTGCTCTTAGGAATTTTTGGTTCACTAGACCTGCTCACACTTGTATTAAAACCCCATAATAGCATAATGTAAGAACAATGCAAATGTCCCGGAACCCATCTTGTTTATTCTGTCATCCAGATCCTGTTTCTAAAACTTGTCTAACCATTTTTCAACCTATTCCTTTCATAAGAACTTAAATAGGAACAGCAGTAGGCTATTCAGCCCTTCGAGTCCACCCCACCATTCAATCAGATCACACCTGATCTTTTACTTCAATACCATTTTCCTGCACTATTCCTGTATCCAGTGATGTTTTTAGTATGTAGAAATCTATCGATCTCAGTCTTGAACATACTCAATGACTGAGCCTTCACAGCCCCCTGGGGCAGAGAATTCCAAAGATTTACCACCTTCTGAATGAAGAAATTCCTCCTCAGCTCAGTTCTAAATGGCCTGCCCCTTATTCTGAGACTGAGTCCCCAGTTCTAGACCCCCTGCTTGGGGAAACATCCTTCCTGCATCTACCTTGTCAGGCCCTCTAATAGTTTTGTATGTTGGAAAGAGATCATCTCTCATTCTTCAAAACTCCAAGGAATAAAGGTCCAGTCTATTTAATTGTTCCTCATAGGATAATCCCTCCATCCCAGGAATTAGTTTGGTCAACCTTTCTTGCACTCTTTTTATAGCAAGTATACCTTTCCTTAGGTAAGGAGACCAAAACTGCACACAATACACTAGGTGTGGTCTCACCAAGGGCTTATACAGTTGCAGTAAGACATCTTTACTCCTGTACTCAAATCCTCTTGTAATAAAGGCCAACATACCATCTGCCTTCTTCTTAATTGCTTGCTGTATCTGCAGTGTTAACTTTCAGTAACTCATAAACAAAGGCACCCAAGTCCATTTGAAGTTCAACACCTCCTAGCCTCTCATCATTTAAGAAATGCTCCACATTTCTGTTTTCCTACCAAAGTAAATAACCTCACAGTTCTCCACATTGAATGCCATCTGCCTTTTTTTTGCCCATGTATTTAGCCTCTCCAGATCTCCGTGATGCGTCTTTGCATCCTCCTCACAACTCACACTTCTACCTAGTTTTGTGTCATTGTTCAAATTTGGAAATATTACATTTAATCCCCACATCCAAATCATCAATATAGATTGTCATAGCCTGCCAACCTGAAAATGACCCATTTATTCTGTCTGTTAACCAGTTCTCAATCCATGCCAGTATGTCTCCCCATAATCCTATGTGCTCTAATTTTGTTTACTAATCTCTTGTCTGGGACTTTATCAAAAACTTTCTGAAAATCTAACTATATTACATCACCAGTTCCCCCTTATCTATTCTGCTAGTTACATCCTCAAAAAACTCCAAACATGATTTCCCTTTCATAAATCCACATTGACTCTGTCCAATCCTATCATTATGCTCTAAATGTCCTGTTATCCTTGATTATAGATTCTAGCATTTTCCCTACTACTGATGTCAGACTAACAGATTTTCTCTCTCCCTCCTTTCTTAAATATTGGAGTTACATTTGCTACCTTCCAATCCACAGGTACCATTCCAGAGTCTATAAAATTTTGAAAGATGACCACCAATGCATCTACTATCTCTATAGCCACCTCTTTAAACTCTCTGGGATTTGATCATCAGGTCCAGGGATTTATATATTTTAAGTCCCATTAATTTCTCTAGTACTTTTTTTTTTTACTAATATTAATATCTTGGCAGCTCCTTGTTTACACTAGTCCCTTTCAAGCAGATATTCTACTAACTACAGAATCAGAAATCAATTCAGTTATCTTTTGAATGATTTACTCAGTCTTTCATGCTCTTAAGTAATCTAAAAGCCACTGACTTCAAGCATGAAGTAGTAAATTCCTTATGTCAATCTAAGCCTGGGCTCCTTTAGATCACAGTGGTCTCTGATTCTTATATCCTATTTTCTACAAATTACTTCTCCAAATTTCACTTCAATTTTTGCTATCATTTTGAAAACTGGCAGTGAACATTTATTTGTTCTCCCTGAAGAGCCTGCTAAAATATTGGTTTCCAATCAATGCTGCATAAAAAACTATTTGGAAGCACAATGTCAGTTTCTACAGGTATGCCTACGACATCCAGCTCTACCTCACCACTACCTCTCAACCTCTCCAGCCTCTACATTCTCAGACTGTTTTTCCAACATCCAGTACTCAGTAAGCAGAAATTTCCTCCCATTAAATATTGAGAAGACTGAAGCCATTGTCTTTGACCTCTGTCACAAACGCCACTCCCTAACCACCAACTCCATCCTTCTCCCTTGCAACTGTCTGAGGCTGAACCAGGCTGCGCATAACCTCATCTCATATTGACATTGAGGTGAACTTTCAATCAGATATTTGCACTGTTACTAAGACTGCCTATTTCCACCTACATAACATTTCCCGACCCCTACCCTGCCTCAGGTCTTCTTCTGCTGAAACCCTAAGCCATGGCTTCAATACCTAGACTTGACCCTTTTAACACACTCCTGACTTTCCACCTCCCATAAACTTGAGGTCATCCAAAACTCTGCTGCCCATGCCCTAAATCTCACCAAATCCCATTCACCCATCACCTCTGTGTTCACTGATCTACACTGGTGCTCAGTTAAGCAAGCTCATGATTTTAGAATTTGCATCCTTGTTTTCAAATCCCAACATGGTCTCATTCCTTCCAATGTCCGTAATCTCCTCCAGCCTCACAACTCTCTGACGTAATTGCGCTTCTCTAATTCTGGTCTCTTGAGCATCCCTGATCTTAATTGCTCCATCATTGGTGGCTGTGCCTTCAGCTGCCTAGCCCTAAAATCTGAAATGCCCTCCCTCAACCTCTCTGCCTCTGTACTTCACTTTCCTTCTTTAAGGCTCTCCTTAAAACCTGCCTCTTTGACAAGCTTTTGGTCATCTATCCTAACATCTCATTATGTGGCTTGGTGTCATATTTTGTTTTATAATGCTTCCATGAAGCACCTTGGAATGTTTTATAATGTTAAAGGAGCTATATAAGTTTGAACTGTTGTTGTTGTTGAAATATATGTTTGTTTTTCATAAGGATAAAAGTTGTGTCAATGGTACTCATGAAGACAGAAAGACAAAATTCACTTCTTCATTCATTCAATGGCTCATTCACTCACACATTAAAGCTTTGGTTCATTCATTCGGTAATTAGTGCAGCAAAATCTGTTTCTTGTTAATTACTTTGTTCATGTTACAATTACTATTCATATTAACAGAAGTTTCCTTATTCTAACACTCAGGGATCATCCAAGCTGGAGAAAGCTGAGATCCTACAGATGACTGTAGACCATCTGAAGTTGCTCCATGCAACAGGAGGGAAAGGTAAGATTGAAATGTTGAAAAATTGAGATGTTAAAACAGGGTGAAATTCCTGTCCTCACTGATATAAATGAAGAAATTGACATGAGTAAAAAGGTTATTTCATCACCTTGTTCTCATGCTACCTTTTCAGTGATGTATGCCTATGTGCTACCAATTTGAGCTGGGAGACTCCGGGTTGCAGTTAGGCTCAGAGATGGAATTAACCAGAGGTTAAGGTTACAATATTGGCTGAAGATTTAGATATTGGAGAGGGGATCTGCTTTCATAGCAAGCCTGCTTCCCAAGAACCAAAATACAACTTTATGTATAAAGCATTCTTTATGGAAGGCAAGTGAACAATGAATTATCTTTAATTATTTTATTCCAACTCCTGGTGAGTATCAAACTAACAGATGAAAAAATCTGGGCTGAAAGCTACCAATCAAGTCAAACAAGATTAACCGAAGCAGGACAGCAAATTTCAGTTCATTGTTTTTTGTGACTCTCAGTATCTGCTTTAGAAGGCCTCCTTAGTGCTTTAAACAGCTTGGACCATGTGTCCTTGGTAAAGAGCTTTTATGTGAGAAAAATACCTCACAGATTCCTTGTTTGGTCTTTGCTATTGTAATGGTACATCAAGAAGGCAATTGAATAAAAGTGACCACACTCAACTGTAGCCTTCACTTTCACTTTCGTATTAAAGAAATAAGGGACGTGCATTTATTGTAATACCTTACATGGCCATAGGACGTCCTGAAGCATTTCACAATCTTTGGGCAGAATTTTCCACGCCCACTGGTGACTGGTATGTTTGGTAGCGTGAGTGGCCAATATGGCGACAAGGCCAAAAATCAGTTTCATAACATCGTGAAACCAGTTTGCGATCATCCACTCTGCCCGTCGATGGCGGGCTGCAGTTCCCACCATCAGACGTCAGGAACCGCATTGTAATATATCTGCATATTATTATAAGCCCAGCCCGCCAGCATTATCCCCCCACAGTAGATCACACCAACATGTTTCACAACAGCATATTAAGGCATGCACTTGGAGGGCTGCACTTCAAGGGGAACTCGGAAGTGAGTGCACAGTAAAACTGCACAGCGATCACAAGGATCACCTGTTGGACTTCAAGGTGGAGGTGCCGCACATTCAGGCGAGGGCACAGGCAAGTCGCTCTTTCCCTGCTGGCTGACAGTGTGGTGCTGGGGCAAGGGCTGCCCTGCGGTTGAGGCGACTTGGGGTGGGAGGCAAGGGTTGCACTACAGCAGTGCACAAGCATGCGCAGGGTGATGGGGCAGAGAAGCAGCCACGCATTAAGTAAACTTTGCATAAGGTAAGAATTCCTCCATAGCTGAGACAGTTCAGGCACAGCCACATTGACATGCTTGGAGTCAGGACCCTAGCTTATCTGCCCACTTAAGCAATGCAAAGGCATGAAATTGCCACCGAATGCTCCAAAGATTTTCACCCTTTGGGCACAGACTGCAAACTAATAAGTGTTTTAGTGGACTGCAGAACAATTGGACAACTGGGCAAGTTGTACAATCTCCTTCCTAAAGCTGGCCATGGAGCAGTCACTGGTGGAGGCGTTCAAAGCCCCTTGCAATGTCATCATCCCGGTTTGGACCAGTCTCCTCCATGGTTCAAGCTAACAGTGCAGCCTTGCAGTGCAGGTTAGGAGAATGCCTGCGCCTGAGCTTAGAGCACAGCATGCAGTCCAATGGGTAAAGCTGCTGCCAATCTATCAGGGAGTGGGGTGGAGGTGGGTGGGGTTTCAGGCAGTCATGCAGAGCACTAAACTTTGGACATTCCAAGTGGTGGCCAGCACTCTCTGGGATGCATTAAGGGGCCGGCAGACTTAACCAAGGGAGGCTCTTAGGAAACCCAAGCTAACCCACACATCTCTCTCTTCCATCCTGCATGAGGAGTAGATCAGGAATATAGAGCCTGGTGACCTAGTTGTATGCCTTGTGGCATACAGAGAGCAGAGACGATGGAGAAGAGAGTGAAGGAGGTGCCTGGCTCGACAGGAAGGAGCAGCACCCTCAGGAAGAAGGTGCAGCTGCGACTCCTGTACAAGTTGCTGAAGAGTCACTGAACTATCGGTGTTTGGTGCCTAGCTAGCCTCAGGGTCTATAGACACTGCTTTCATTCCTGCAAATGACTGAGAACCAGTGTAGTGATGACTGCACATGTTTAGGGAACTAGTCAGTCACATCTGCCAGCCACTGCAGGATTTGCTGCCATGGGGACATGGAGGGCATTCACCTCCAGTGGCTGTGAAAGTTACCACGGTACACCAGTGGATCCATTCAGGGCTCCACAGGTGACCTCTGTGGGATATCTCAAGCCTCCACCCACAAATGCATCCATGAGATCACAGACACAATCTTCACGAAGGCAGGCAACTAAGCCAAGATACAAGAGTGCTGGGATTTGCCCAGATCTCAGGTTTCCCACAGGTGCTGCGTGCCAGCGACTATACTCACATATCACTCAGATCTCAATTGCAATAAGTAGTCAACTATAACAATCACAAGGGCTTCCACTCACTAAATGTTCAGCTGATGTGCGACCACCATAAATGCATCCTGCAGGTCTGCGCACTGATCCCAGGGAGAGTCCATGACTCCCACATTCTCAATCATTCTCAGGTCCCTGAAGTCTTCCAGGGTCCACAGAGACTGCAGGGTTGGCTCCTTGGGGACATAGCTGGTGAAAACCATGTAGCAGCCTTATACTGCAGCAGAGCAAAGGTACAACAAGGCTCATCTGCAATTCGAATCCTCGGTGGAGCAAACCATCTGGATGCCAAAAATGAGGTTCCAGTGCCTGGAGTGGACTGGTGGAGTCCTGCACTATAGTCCACAGAGGGTGTCATGCATCATTGTCACCTGTTGCGCCCTTTTCAACCTGGCACTGCAACAGAAAGAGCAGCTAGCTAAGGAGGAGATGGAGGAGCTGGATGTCTCCTCCGATGAGGAGGATGTCAACAGGGATGAGGGTGAGGAGTTCCTCGAAGGCTATCATGCCGGCGATGAGGCTGTTGCACTGGTCATATGAGGCAGGCGAGCTCGGGAGATATGTGGAGGATGATGACAACATGCAGTGAGGAAACATCATAGATCCTCACATTGCACTTTTGAATATTTGACTCTGGCTGATGGCAGTGCACATTTGCTCTTGTGATAAGGCTCCTGTCATGGAGGCACAGTGGAAGCCCTAATAGTTCCTTTTCCAAGAAGATGGTGATGACATACAATGATGACACCCCATAGATCTTCACATAGCCTCTGTGAATGCCTGACTCCTGACTGGCTGAGGGCAGCTCGCTTGCACTCCGTGATCAGGGTCATATTGTGGAGACACAGCTCTGAAACTTTAAATGTACCTAATCCTTTGTCAGTCTTCAGCACCTGACCCTTTCAGGAGCACAGCGTCACTGAGCACTGATTCACCAGAATAATATCAGGGCTTAAATGGTTAAATGAGGGCAGGTTATGTACATCAACAACAAAAATAGTTATGCACTCTTGCTCTTTCTCTGTAAAAGAGGAATTATATGCATCCGCCACAAACCAACTTACAATTTAGAAATAAGTTGGTGTTATTGTTATTTACACTACAACTGTAGTGTCCACGCAAAGTGGTTTTGCTTTGCAGCAACACTAAAGTTGTCATGCAAATCCAAATTTGAAACTTGACCAAACAATGCAACAACCTGGAGTGAGGCTCAAGCTAACTCCATCTTTCTCCAGGGTCAAGTTAGGCCATGACTGAATTTGAACCAAAGCTCTTTAGCTTTACACCAATGTTACAGTTGTAGTATAAATTCAACATCAACTGCAAATTTGATTTGGAGAGCTTATAAGGATGGCAACCTACTATTGGTAAAAATGCATCATATTTACGCAGTAAGGAAGGGGTGCTCTGCTAAAATTAGGATCAAAGTCAATGGTTGAGACAGAGAAATATTTACGTTGCATTTAACCATTCCTGTACCTGACATCCATGCTGAGTGCCATCACTTCACCACTGACTGAAAAATCCAGACCATTTTCTTAATTTATAATTCCTAGTTCACTCCTGATTCAACACAGAGGGCTTCTTTCAACTCATCCAATTTTAATTTTTTGATGATTTTAAAAACTTACAACTTAGTTTCATTAGTATTTTTTCCAGTTACAGCAAATTCACTTTTGTATAGAACTTTTCTTCCCTTCAGATTTCTTCTGCAGTTTTTACAGGTTGATCAAAACAAATCACAGTCGTCCAAATATGTACTTGGTTATCTTCTATATAAAACTACATTTATGAGGTTGCATAGGCTGGACCTCTTGAAATTTATCCTAATGTCAATATTACCTCTTTGAATTTATGCTTCATCTATTAATAAACATGAACATTCAGAAGAAGGATAAATTTTATTTTAATGAAATTATTGCATTATGAGTTGTGAAAAAGCAGATGCAAAGCCCAAACCCATTAAAGGACTATTGTAATTAATGCTGTAGATGGTCACTCTACAGTACATATTAAAATGTAACAAAATTAACAAATGAACAAGGCTTTTCTGAATCCTTTTCCATCATATGCTAACTATAATTATTTTACTGACAGGCTATTTTGATCCTCACTTGCTAGCCGTGGATTACAGAAGTATGGGATTCAGAGAATGTCTCGCTGAAGTCATAAGGTATCTCAGCTCATTTGAACGATTTCAAGGCCATGACAATACTGATCCACTAAAGGATCGTCTGGTATCTCATCTCAACAATTATGTATCTGAAATAGAGCCTACACCATTGGCACCAGCTTCCTTGATCCACCGGGCCTGGACTTGGCCACACCACCATTTAACTACTTTGCTCCCACAGACAGCAGAAGGAGGACAATTACCATGCAGGGACACTCTTCATAACCCAGCCTTCCTTACTGGCTCTACATTAGCATGTTCCACCTCATCTCTGAGAGGAATTCCTCTTGACAAAATAGCATCCTCTGTGATGTCACCCACACACAGCCTTCTCCCAAACATGACATCATCCAGCCTCAATCTCCTGTCAAACCTGGCATCACCTATTCATAGAGTCCTGTCCAACATGACGTGCACGTTTCCTGGTGTTCTGTCCAATGTGGGCTCAACCAACAAGATGTTGACTGGTGTTGCTGTATCTCCACAAATTACTTCACCTTTGCTGTCACCAGCTTCCAATTCCAGCAACATTCATACGACTGCTGCATCCATGCCTGGGTCTTTGGGACTTTTTCCATCTGTAACACACTTACGACTTAATCCCTCTAGTCAGACAAGCAACCTGAGCACTCGCAAGCCCCAAAGATCATGGACAACTGAGATTGGGGCTTTCTGAACCTAGCCTAATGGAGAAAAGATTTTAACTACACTTTTATTATGATATATTGTGATATAAGAATATATTGTACCAGAAAATATCCTGCTAGATGTAAGCAGTTCGTATTCCTATTGAACTTGAGCAAAAAATAACTGAAGTTCAGTATCTATGCATGTTACACAGTGCAGAAGTTTCCTCTAACTTTCTAATCTGTGAAGCAATTGTTTTTAGTCCGATAAATGAAGTACTGTATTTTTCCAGAATTTACTCCACCCTTCCTTGTAGTAGTGCTTTAGTTTCTCAGAATAGGCTTGTTCCTAGCATTTACCTGTGTTAGAATAAGTGTGCAGCATGATTTGTGTTCAACTTTTAATGATCCATCAGTCTTCCTTTATTCTTGGTCTCATCATGCAAGTTGAAAGCTTTCAGTTCATTGCAGTACAAGTCTGGTGCTGTTTTGGTTTTCAAGCCACTAATAAGGGAAAGTAATGTGCTTGTTGAGTATAATTATGCCTTATATTCCATTCATTTTCATTTCTTAACTGTTGTCTCCAACAATAGCTGTTTCCGTTGGGTTGTGGATATAGACATTCTGCATTGTATACTTATTGTCCAGGGTCCAAGTTACTCTATAATGAATCAAGATATTGCTAAAGGGAAGGACTGGTTCTTTAAGTATGGTAGAGGGCACTTCTATTGTGTGGTGTTCCATCCTGTTGTATGGGAAAAATTTTAAAACTTACCCCAAAATGATGAATGACATTTCAAAATTACTTAATAATTCAGGATTTAGAATTCAAAGGCTCAATTGCAAAAACTACCAGGCTGTAGAAATATATAACAAAAACAAAAATAGCTGAAAAAACTCAGCAGGTCTGACAGCACCTGCGGAGAGGAATACAGTTAACGTTTCGAGTCCGTATGACTATATATAGAAATGAGTTCCTTTCTTAATGAGAAATCTATGTGGAGTCAAAATAGTTCTCTTTTACAGCTGCTGTCATTCCAGGAAGTGTACAAGAAATGTTGCACCCAATAAAATATGCATTATCTATAACTCTAATCAGGGTACAAAGTGATTCCAATAGTAGCACAGGTATAGATTTGATATAGTTCTGGCATAGATCTGCTATTGGTATTATTATGAGGATTGGAGTTGATACATGGATGACATCATTTTCACTTAATTTAGACCTAATAAAATGTCAATGATATTTGTTAAAAGGTAAGTAAATAAGGATAAATTAGTTAAAAATAAATAGTTACAAAGCTCTTTGAGACTTTGGGCATAAATTTGTCTTGTGCTCACTGATCTACATTCACTTGCTGTTGAGTAATGCCTCGATTTTAAAATTCTCATCTATCTTTTCAAATCCCACCATGGCCTTGCTCCTCCATGGACTGAATTTTACATGCCACCAGTGGGCATGTTTCCCATGGGGTCGGGGGGCAGGTAAAATAGGGTGGGCACCACCCACCCAGTGCCTTCCCACCAACCCCCAAGCTCACCCCCATAATATGTTTGGGGGGCGGGCACCAAAATTGGCAGCCCCGCCTGCCATACTTAAATAAATAATTAAGGGTCAATTAGGCTTGTTATCAAGCCAATTAACCCTGATAATACATTGCCCACACGATAAAATGTTTGATGCGGGTAGCAGTAGGGAGGTGGGAAGCCCATTTTTTTAATTTGAATGTTTAAAGGGCAGGAAGGAAGGGGGGGGTCACTCTTTGGGGGCTGCCCTTTGCCGATTATGGGATGGCCCCCCACTTAGGTCAAACCCCCCTCTTCCTTCCTAACTACTCCCTCCCTTAAACCCATCCGCTCCCCCTGCCCCCTCCCTAACCTACCCAAACCCTCCCAGCCTAAGTCTCTGGATTTACTTGCTCCGGGGATCTACAGACGCCTTCCTGGTGCTGCCGGGACTGATGGAGCTGCTGGCCAATCCAATTGGCCAGCAGCTCCAGAGAGCAGGACATTTACCCCAATGAGGAGCGGAAGTCCCACTCAGCCCTCATTAATTTACCCCACAGTGCTTTATGGTTGCGGGGTAGGTTGATGGCAGCTCCACGTTGATGTTCTTTCCAGGGGTGGGGTGTGAGGGGCTCACCCATACCCCCAACACCCACCACCGTATTATTCAGCTTCAAATCTCTGTGATCTCCTCCATCCCAGAACCCCCGTGATCCCTATGCACTACAGACTCCAGCAACTTGAGTATCCGCAATTTTAATCACTTCACTAATGGTGGCTGTGTCTTCAGCTGCCTTGGCCCTGAGCTCTGGAATTCCCTCCATATGTCTCTCTGTTTCTTTACCACTCCATCCTCCTTTAAAGGCAAGTCTTGGCTCTTTGATGAATTCCTTGAATCCTATCTCTGTGGCCAAGGTTTTGGTCAGCTGACTTATTAGCTCTAATGTGGCTCCATGTCAAAATTTGCTCCACAATGCTCCTATAAAGCACTTTGGAACATTTTATTAGGTTAAAGATGGATATTAATGCAACTTTCTGTTTTTACTGTAGTGCAAAACAGGCACCAGCAAGTCTGCAACCCTCTTTGCACTTCACCCAATTTTGTTCCTCATTTATTGGAGTGCAAAATGGGCTTCTAATCCACAATTACATGTGTTATGCTATTGCTCAAAAACAAATTTTTACTCCGCAACCACACCCCTGCCCCTCACCCAAACACAGCCATCTAGCTCCCCACCACATCCGCCATTCCATTCACATAGACCTCCCCAGCTCCACACCAAGACCATCCCTTGCACACCCCTGGCCATCTCTCTCCCATCACACGAATCTAATTCTAGCTGCACCCCCACACTTTAATGGCTCTTGCTCCAGACCCATAGATCTTCCTCTGCCCTCCACATGCAGACTGGCTCTCTGGCCCTCGTCCCCCAAGTCTCGCCCCTCTCATGGACCATCCCCTCCCCCTCCCCCTGTAGGCTCACAGTCCCTAATTTTAATTAGAGTTTTATTATAATTTTACTACTTAGAGAGAAATACTTGTTAAATCAGTTTATGGTTTGTTTTTTAATGCGAAGGTTACAATTTCAAATACTGCTATAAGTCAGAGTGAAAGTCCAGCTCTCATTAGGTATGATACTGAGACATGAGTCTCTCAGTTCTTTCTGGTGATTGACAGTCAGTGCAGAAGACATCACAACATAATGATAACTTAGATTGTGTTGCCTAAAATTTACCCTAACTTTTGCATTTTCATTAAATGAAACAACTTACCTCTATTCTGTTGAAAAGTGTAAGCTTGATTTTTGTATTCTTATGAATTTAACACATGGGAAACCAGAACCAGAACACTCATTGGAATATAATGACCTTAACCTCATGGCATTTAATAGGAGTTTACCATATACAGTTTTGACTTTTTCAACTGACTAGCAGAGTTGTTCCTGTTACCAGGGAAATATCATTGTTAAATTGTTATATTATTCCAAAATGATTTAGGAACTATATTTTCATGTGTATGTACACATAAGTATCCAGAATACCACATGCACTCACTGCTGCAAAACAGTCTGTGTACTGAACTAACAAAGTATCAGTCTACCACAGACATGGGGAGATGTAAAAATATAAACTTGATGAAAGCTCCAGTATCCAAGCCTAACGGTGTAATTACTTCGGACTTCAGGGACCACTAAACATAACGGTCCCTTATAACAAAATTCATAATAACAAATTCTAATTATTTGAGCCCATATTTTTGAAAGTAGGTTTTTCAGTGTGAAATCAGTAGACTTTTTTATGGTAATCACTGATGCTGAGTGTAAGAACATTGATTTTGGGAGCCGTAGAGTGTAGATGGACTTAGGTTAAATCTCCATTCATTTCCCATCTTTGTTGCATCTCCTAGTCAAATGAAGAGTAAACTCTTTTTCTGCAGTAGGAAAGCGGAGACAGAAGAAGTGACATGCCTGAGAGTCCCCTAGCACCTCTGAAGGCTACTACAGAGAATTGAATGTAATCTGGAGGCAGGAGAAGACCAAAATGGGGAATAATATGAAGAGGGAAAGTTGTATAAAAAGGAAGGATTTTTTGTGTAAAAGCATGTTGTGTGTCGCATCATTATTGGACTTCAATTTTTAGAGAGCAAGTGACTCTGACCCCTAAATACCACCAGTTTATGTGGCAGTAATACAAACCAGATTTACAAGAGGACTTCTATATTTCAGTGTTCCCTGCTTTCTATTGGAGTCTTTTAATTTTCTCTTGAATTAATTATATCGATGTGAAACTGAAGCACTCCACATATAGTTGTAGTTATTTCACAACTGTTTTTCTTTCTATTTTTCTGCTTTAATCATCTGCTAATAGGTCATGCATGTCTTGCAGACATGTGGTGAGGTTGATCTTTTCCACAGACACCCTAGCTATCAGCAGCAATAACTTATATTTACATAACCATTCTGTGTAAAAAAAAACTCAAGTTGTTTTATTATTTGGACATTAAACAATGAGTGAAGGAACTTAGAACAAAGGCGCAGTCAAAGAGAGGGGTTTTGGAGAAACTTTTGAAGGAAGTAGGAGAGTTTTCTAGAGAGAAGAAAATTGTCTCCTAGACTAGTTGGCAAAAGAACGATTAAGTTTGGGCAAGTCACAAGAGTTTTCAGTATTTCCTACAAGTTTGGATACCTGTTCCCCACACAACACTCCAACCTGCAGCATATAGCTGGGAATGAACTAAACCTATCCTTGTTTGTTCAGTGTGAACAGGAAGAGCACTCAGAGATCAAGAAATATTAAATGCACAACAGTACTTCACACTGTTGTTTAGAGAAAAGGTATAAGTAAAGCAAACATTTTGGAAAAAGTTTATATAATGGAATTTTTAATATAATAGATGTAATGTTATTAAAGTTCTGAAAACTTATTGAAAAATGTAGAAATATTATAAGTAGACTATGCAACTGATCAGTGGGTAATTTCTGAATCAAATGCACTTAATCTCTCCACTATGTGGGAAAGCCATAAGAAACTCTTATAAATCTGAACTATACATAGTGGATTCTGCACCATATGTATTTTCAAAATGTATTGAATTCTGTATGATTGAAGGTTTAAATATTGGCTGAGTTAATAAATATGCATTGAGTTTAAACTGTGGAAAGTGTGAAATAATTTCATTTATTTTTGACTTGTAATTTTGTCCCAGCAAAAATTCACCCTGAAATCTTGGCCATAGAGCATTATTCAACCTATTGCCCAGCCACTAAGCTCTCTAGGTAGTACTGCTAATGTTAGCTGTGGCTCAGTAGTAACACTCTTGCCTGAGTTGAAAGGTTGTGTGTTCAAGTCCCATTTGAAGACTTGAGCATAAAAATTTAGGCTGAAACTCAAATTCAGCAGAGGAAATGAGATGCTGCCTTTCAGATCAGATGGAAAGCAAGGTCCTATCTATCCACTCAGGTAGATGTAGAAGATCCCATGGCATTATTTTGGTGGAGTTATCCCTGATATCCTGACCAGTGCTTATTTTTCAATCAACATCACATAAAAATCAGATCATCTGGTCATTAACATACTGCTGTTTGTGTACTTTGCTGTGTGTAAATTGGCTGCCGTGTTTCCTACATTGCAACAGCAATCATAGAGCAATAGTACTTTGATGGCTGTAAAACTTTTTGGGAAGACCTATGGTTGTGAAAGACGTTATATAAATACAAATCTTTTGTTCCTTCTGCTAAGTGGGAAAACATTAGATATCCAGTTGGCTAACCTACTAAGATACGAGTTGAAAAGAGGGTTGACCCTATGGAACCCTCTCCTTATAACCTGCAAATTTAATTTAAACAAATAGGAATGTGAAACCAAAGGTACAGAGACACAGTTGTATATGCAGATATACATCGACACAAGTACACATTTGTAGGTATACAGAGGCATAGACAAAAAAGTGTACAAATCTATACACACACATCCAAAGTATCATTGAATATATCAACAAGAAAAGAGCCATTCAACCCATTAAATCTGAAGCCTGTTTTTCTCTACATGAGCCATCTCATATAATAACACTCTCTTGCTCAATCCCAATACCCTTTTCAATATCTTTTGGACTTTTCCTCAGAAAATTTGACATTAAAACCACCATCTGGGCAAACAACTTTTCTCAAATATCCTGTTGATTTTTTGTGAACATCTTAAATTCAAGCCATCTCTTTATCATCTTTCTGGCAAATGGACATTCTTAATAAATCTGACCAGCACCTTTTCCATTGCTCTTATATCCTTCTGATAACAAGAGGCCCAAAACTGTACACAATACTTCAACTTTGGCCTGACTAATGCTTCTTTAAAAGTATCAAGTGCTTTTTGAAAACTTATACAAACCACATACATTGCATTTTCTCACAGGTATTTCTTTAAAGAGTTTGATAAGGTTCATCATATTTCTATAAATATATGCTGACTGGCCCTAATTAACTCCTGTCTCTCCAAGTATTTTGTAATTCCATGCAAGATTATAGTGCCCTAGTCGTTTGCCAAAAATTAAAATAAAGCTACCTACTTTCAAATCTCCTGATTTATCCCTGTCACTGTTTTGAAGAGGAAAGTTATATTTTCCACCTTTCAGTCTCCTGGCATAGTTTTCCTTTCCACAAAATCTTGGAAAATTATCGTTTGAGTCCCTGTTATTTTTTTCCAAGATTCCCTAGGGCCCTGATGATTTGTCTATCTTTAGTCTTGAGTAACACCTTTGGTAACATGTCTCTTTGAATAATGATCTCCGCTAACCTACCAATGGTAGTCCTGCTCCTCTGTGAAAATTCAGGCGTGGTATTTATTTAGTACAAATTGAAAGCAACATACTGTGGATGCTGGAAATCTGAAGTAAAAACAGAAAATGTTAAAAATACTCAATGCAGCATTACATATATCTGCCTATATATATTATTTATATTACACACATACATCTATACACGCAGAAGCATGTACATACACAGAGACACTACTACAAGTTTAGACTCTGCCTAGAATATTTTCTCAAGTGCAGTGATGTTTTATCAACATTCTTGGTTTGAATGAAATGTGCTGGAAAGATGCAGGTAACTTAACATCAGGTGGCATCACACTCATCTACTCAGGAGGTGAAAAACATGAGAGAGGTGCAGGAATCTTCCAAGATGAAGAAGTTTCAAACTGGGTTACTGGGCTTTATTAGATAAATTGGAGTTAAAATCGGAGTCCAGCCTTTCAATCTTGGCATCATCCAAGACTATACACCAAAATCTGACAGTGAAAAAGAGGATATTGATTGTCAAGTCGTTGGAAACGGTTTTCAACTCCCACTTTAAATTTTTCTTTAATTGAGCACTCTGTATTAAGTAGTTCATAATCTAGTCTCTTTAACGCCCCTGCATTTTTTTCAACTTCTTCAGCTTTATTGTGATGGTGCAAACTCCAGGTACATTGTCACTTCCACAGTCAGCACCCGGGTAGGTTTTTGCTTGTTGAACGGCGTTTTGGAATCTGCTGTTTATAGTCACATAGTCAATTTTATTTGAGGCAGAATCGTCCTTGATTGGCACTAAGTGCGGGAGGGCCAGCTGCGATGTCAGGTTTTCACACCTTATCCTCCCAAGCCCGCCACGATATTTATGCATTCCCGGGAAATACACTGTTTTAAGGTGGGTGAGCTCTTATTCACTCGCCATGACATCACCTCACCACTTCATCACGCCAGGGACCATATTTAACCTATAGCCATGCACAGTACTTCTAGCCTAGGACTGTAGCAAAGAAGACATGGCCTCGAAAGGCAAGAAGACTACAGCCCTCGAGTATCTTTTGGATGCCATGGAGGCCCACTGTAATGTCCTCTACCCTCACTCTGGCCGCAGGAGGGGCAGCTACATTACCACTCCGGCTTGGCGACAGCAGCAGTAGTCAGCGCCAATGCCACGCAGAAGAGGTTGGCCATCCAATGCAGATAGAGGATGAATGATCTCATCCGTGCAGCCAGGGTATGGCAACCATCTCGCCACTCTAAACTCACACACTCAAGCCCATCATACATTCACTGGCATCTCACTCACTGCCAGCTCAAGGAACATCACCACCCATTCTCACACACATACCCTCACATATCCATCTGACCACATCTCCTCTGGCGACTACCTCCTCAGCCCTCACCATCTTGAGGCCACTTGCACTGATCAACATGTGCCCCCACACATACCCTGGAATGCCATCCTTCCCCAGTACAGCCATCGTCCTGTAGCTTCTTCCCTGAGGCCACCTCCCCCTCCCACAAGCAAGCCCTAGCCCTGCAGCCATTGAAAACCCACCCACATATGCCTGATCTGGTAGGTAGGTAGAAATCTACCCATGAGCCCCTCTAAAAGTGATGTGGTGCTGTCTGTGAAGCCTGGTGCTGATAACTGCGAGTGCTGACTGAAGGAAAGGTAAACAAACAAACCTTGAAGTCCCAAGTGTAGTGCAGCTCGCCAGGTGCACGTCACTTATGTTCTGTTGTGAAACACATTGTGTTTTTCTGCTGACGTGGGCAGAAGATCCAGCAGGAGGAAGTCCGGCGGGCTGGCCTTATAATAGTATGCTGATGTATTACAATGAGGTTCCCAATGTCCGAAGGCAGGAAACGTGGGCCGCAATCAATGGGTGGAGCGGATGATCACAAACTGGTTTCTGAACGTCGTGAGGCAGATTTTTGGCCATCTTGCCACATTGTCCGCTCACGCCACCGGACATACCCGACATCAGAGGGCACGGAAAATCCCGGCCTTGTTAAAGCCAAACGTCAACATAAAACAAATGAGGTGATTTTTGTAATTAATGATCTAAATGCAAAAGTAGGTTCTATCAAGAAAGGCAACATAGTTGGACCTCATATCCTATGTGATCCCAAAGAAAAAGGTGAAATGTGGGTCGATTGGTGTAAAGTAAATGATCAATTTATTTGAATACCTGGTACAAGAAGCATCCAAGGAGGAAATACACCTGGAAAAGACCTGTCGACATGACCAGAAATCAAATTGACTATGCGGCAATAGACTCCGAAATGCAGTTCAACAAGCAAAAACCTACCCAGGTGCCAACTGTGGAAGTAACAATGTACCTGGAGTTTGCACCATCAAAATGAAGCTGAGGAAGTTGAAAAAAACACAAGGATATTAAAGAGACTAGATTATGAACCATTCAATACAGAATGGTCAATTAAAGAAAAATTTAAAGCGGCAGTTGAAAACCGTTTCAAACATCTTGATGACCATGTCCAAACGCAGCAAGATCTGGGGTCAGTCGGTGAGTGGGAGACGGGCCCTGCTCGTCGATGCGTAAAATGACGTGGGGTAACATCGGGCGTGCGTCCCAACATCACCCCGCGTCATTTAGATTTTCAGTTCAGGGGGCGCGCAGCTGAGTTGGCTGCGCACCTGCCAAACTGTCAACGGCCACTTAAGTCCTTTAAAAAAGTAATTAGGCTCATTAAAGAACCTGGCAAGCAGGCCAGGTGACATTTAGAGAAAATATGAAACCTCATCCATGGGCGGGATAAGGCTTTGTGAGGGCTTAAGAATGTTTATGAAATGTTGAAATAAAAGAAATTGACATGTCCCAGCTCATGAGACAGTGTCACATGAGGGGACATGTCAGGGATTTTTTTTCCACACTTCTACAAATTTTTAAAACTTCCAGTGATCTCCCTGAGGGAGCACTTTGGCTCAGGGAGATCAGCGCACACTTTAGTGCACATGCTCGAAAAAGCCCACTCCTGGCTCAGGGAATCTCCCCCGCCCCACCCCCGGCCACACAGGGAGCGCACAGCTCTTCCAAGCAGATGTCACGCTGGGCGGGCCTTAATTGGCCAACCCACGTAAAAGGGCGGCGTGCCCCCAACCAGGGATGCCAATCAGGAACCTGCTCGCCCGTGCCCACTCCCGCACATCCCCCTTGGGGCGGGTGGGGAGAGGGGGATGTTGCCCCGGACAACATCCAGGCTTGGGCTGTCAAATGGCATGTAACATTCACGGCACACAAGTGCCAGGCAATGACCATCTCCAACAAGAGGGAATCTAACAATGCCCCTTGACATTCAATGGTGTTACCATCACTAAATCCCCCACTAACAACATCGCAGAGGTTTCCATTGACCAGAAACTGAACTGGACTAGCCAAATAAATACTGCAGCTGCAAGAGCAGGTCAGAGGCTAGGAATCATGCGACAAGTAACTCACCTCCTGACTCCCCAACGCCTGTCCACCATCTACAAGGCACAAGTTAGGAGTGTGATGGAATACTCACCACTTGCCTGGATGAGTGCAGCTCCCACAACACTCAAGAAGCTTAACACTGTCCAGGACAAAGCAGCCCTCTTGATTGGCACCACATCCACAAACGTTCACTCCCTCCACCACCAACGCACAGTAGCAGCAGTGTGTGCCATCTACAAGATGCACTGCAGGAATTCACCAAGGCTCCTTAGTCAACAACTTCCAAACCAATGACCACTACTATCCAGAAGGACAAGGGCAGCAGATAGATGGGAACAGCACCACCTGGAAGTTCCCCTCCAAGTGACTCATCATCCTGACTTGGAAATATGTCATCGTTCCTTCATTGTCGCTGGGTCAAAATCCTGGAACTCTCTTCCTAACTGCACTGTGGGTGTACCTACACCACATGGACTGCAGCGGTTCAAGAAGACAGCTCACCACCACTTTCTCAAGGGCAACTAGGGATGGGCAATAAATGCTGGCCCAGCCAGCGAAACCCACATCCTGTGAATGAATAAAAAAAAGGAACCCATTCAACCATTCAAAAAGCACTATTAAAGAAAAAAGTAAGAAACAAAAATGGGTGACAGATGAAATATTGAACCTAATGGAGCACAGAAGGAAGTTAAAGTAAATAGATCAACAGAATATCAGGAATTAGGTAAAAGGGTCAAACAAAAACAAAACAAAAGAGAAGGAAAAATTATTGAACAAAAATGTGAAGAAATAGAAAAATGCAAAAACAGAGACTCAAGAACAATGCACAAAGACATTAGCGAAATGACAGGAAAAGTTGGGTGTACATCTGGTGGATACATCAAAGGTAAATATGGGAAGGTGATCATGGAAAGGGACCAAGTACTTGCAAGATGGACTGAATACATACAAAAACTTATTTGAGGACAACAGACATGAAGAACAGCCAATAATTAAAAAAAGCATGGATGGTCCAAAGATCATGAAAGACGAAGTGAGAACAACAATAATTCCTTCACTGTCTCTGGGTCAAAATCCTGGAATTCCTTCCTAACAGCACTGTGGGTGTTCCTACAACACATGGACTGCAGCAGTTCAAGAAGCAGCTCACCACTGCCTTCTGAAGGGCTTTTAGGGATGGGCAATAAATGCTGGCCTAACTAGCAACACCTACATCCCATGAATGAATAATAAAAAGAACAATAAAGCCAAAGGCCCAGATGAAATAGGCACTGAACAAATTAAAGTTTAGACTTTGGAATAGACAAACTGACTCCCATCTTTAATGATATTTACAACACCGGAGAAATCCCAGAAGACTTAAGTAAATCATTATTTATTGCGCTGCTTAAAAAGCCCGGAGTAATTTAATGTGAACTCCATGGTGCCATCAGGCTGATGAGTCACATTACTAAGGTCCTTCTTCGAGTACTGATGTATAGGGCCAGGAGCAAGGTAGAGCCAGAAATTTCAGTTTTTCAATGTGGTTTTGTAGAAGATAGAGGAACAAAAAATTCTATCTTTATGGTGCACATGCTATCAGAGAGAGCCATGGAGATGAAAAAAGATGTATTCGTGTATTTTATTGATTATAGTAAGGCATTTGATGAGGTGAAACATGAAGAACTGATGAGCATGTTAGAATCTCTTGACCTTGATGGCAAAGATCTTAGAGTGATAAGCCATCTTCAGCAAAGCCTTTGATTTCAGCAAAGCCTTTGACAAGGTCCCACATGGGAGACTTATAAAGAAGACAAATGCACATGGGATACAGGGTAATTTGATAAGGTGGATTCAAAATTGGCTTAGTTGTAGGAGGCAGAGGGTGATGACAGAAGGATGCTTTAGTGACTGGAAGCCAGTGTCCAGTGGCGTACCACAGGGATCTGTGCTCAGTCCCCTACTATTTGTTATTTATATAAACGACATAGATGACTATGTGGGGGGTAGGATTAGTAAATTTGCAGATGACACAAAGATTGGCCGGGTGGTTAATAGTGAGGTTGAGTGTCTTGGGCTACAGGAAGATATAGACAGGATGATCAAATGGGCAGATAAGTGGCAGATGGAATTTAACCCTGAAAAGTGTGAGGTGATACACTTTGGAAGGAGTAATTTGACAAGGAAGTATTCAATGAATGGCATGACACTAGGAAGTTCTGAGGAACAAAGGGACCTTGGCGTGTGTGTCTATAGATCTCTGAAGGTGGAGGGACATGTTAATGGGGTGGCGAAAAAGGCATATGGGACACTTGTCTTTATCAATCAAGGCATAGATTACAAAAGTAGGGAGGTCATGTTGGAGTTGTATAGAACCTTGGTGAGGCCACAGCTGGAGTACTGTGTGCAGTTCTGGTCGCCACATTATAGGAAGGATGTGATTGAACTGGAGGAGGTGCAGAGGAGATTCACCAGGACATTGCCTGGGATGAAACATTGAAATTATGCAGAGAGGTTGGATAGACTTGAGTTGTTTTCACTGGAGCAGAGAAGACTGAGGGGTGACCTGATTGAGGTGTACAAGATTATGAGGGGCATGGACAGGGTGGAAAGGGAGCAGCTGTTCCCCTTAGTTGAAGAGTCAGTCACAAGGGGACATAAGTTCAAGGTGAGGGGCAGGAGGTTTAGGGGGGTGTGAGGAAAAACTTTTTTACCCAGAGGGTGGTGACAGTCTGGAATGCACTGCCTGGGAGGGTGGTGGAGGCGGGTTGCCTCACATCCTTTAAAAAGTACCTGGATGAGCACTTGGCACGTCATAACATTCAAGGCTATGAGCCAGATGTTGGTAAATGGGATTAGGTAGGTAGGTCAGGTGTTTCTCACATGTTGGTACAGACTCGATGGGCCGAAGGGCCTCTTCTGCACTGTGATTCTGTGATTCTGTGAATTGGGAACAAACTACGGCTGTAGACATTGAGACCGATCTAGGCGATTTTGTGAAGATTAAAAGAGAGGTAAGACAGGTGGGTGTTTTCTCCCCAGATTTATTCAATTTGAATAGTGAAAATATTCCTAGAGAGATTGAAGACCTTCTTGGATTATTAGTTAGAGGTTACAATTTTAATAATATAAGCTATGTTGATGATGATATCGTGCTTACTGTTGACTCTGAACCATAGAACCATAGAACACTACAGCACAGAAAAACAGGCCATACGGCCCTTCTAGTCTGTGCCAAAATATTATTCCGCTAGTCCCATTGACCTGCACCCAGTCCATAACCCTCCAGACTTCTTCCACCCAAGTATCTATCCAATTTATTCTTAAAACTTAAGAGTGAGCCACATTAGATGGCAGCTCGTTCCACACTCCCACCACTCTCTGAGAGAAGTTCCCCCTAATGTTCCCCCTAAACCTTTCCCCTTTCACCCTAAAGCCATGTCCTCTCGTGTTTATCTCTCCTAATCTAAGTGGAAAGAGCCTACTCGCATTTAATCTGTCTATACCCCTCATAATTTTGTAAACTTCTATCAAATCTCCCCTCATTCTTCTACGTTCCAAGGAATAAAGTCCTAACCTGTTTAATCTTTCCCTGTAACTCAACTCCTGAAGACCTGGCAACATCCTAGTAAATCTTCTCTGCACTCTTTCAATCTTACTGATATCCTTCCTGTAGTTAGGCGACCAGAACTGCACACAATACTCCAAAGTTGGCCTCACCAATGTCTTACACAACCTCACCATAACATCCCAACTCCTATACTCAATACTTTGATTTATGAAGGTCAGTATGCCAAAAGCTTTCTTTACAACCCTGTCTACCTGTGACGCCACTTTCAGGGAATTATGTATCTGAACTCCCAAATCCTTTTGTTCCTCCGCACTCCTCAGTGCCCTACCATTTACTGTGTATGTCCTACCTTGGTTTGTCCTTCCAAAATGCAACAGCTCACACTTTTCTGCATTAAATTCCATCTGCCATTTTCTGGCCCATTTTTCCAGTTGGTCCAGATCTCTCTGCAATCTTTGAAAGCCTTCTTCGCCGTCCACAATGCCTCCAATCTTAGTGTCACCAGCAAACTTGCTGATCCAATTTACCACATTATCATCCAGATCATTGATATAGAAAACAAACAACAATGGTCCCAGCACAGATCCCTGAGGCACACCACTAGTCACAGACCTCCAGTCTGAGAAGCAACCAACCACTAACACTCTCTGTCTTCTCCCACACAGCCAATTTTGAATCCAGTTTACAATCTCTCCATGGATACCAAGTGTCTGAACCTTCTGAACTAACCTCCCATGTGGGACCTTGTCAAAGGCCTTACTAAAGTCCATGTAGACAACATCCACAGCCTTTCCTTCTTTCTTGGTAACCTCCTCGAAAAACTCTACAAGATTCGTTAAACATGACCTACCACGCACAAAGCCATGCTGACTATCCTTAATCAGCCTTTGGCTGTCCAAATAATTATATATCCGATCTCTCAGAACACCTTCCAATAATTTACCTACTACTGACGTCAGGCTCACTGGCCTGTAATTACCCGGTTTACTTTTGGAGCCTTTTTTAAACAACGGAATAACATAAGCTACCCTCCAATCCTCCGGCACCTCACCCGTGGCTAAGGTCATTTTAAATATTTCTGCCAGGGCCCCCGCAACTTCTACACTAGTCTCCCTCAAGGTCCAAGGGAATATCATGTCAGGCCCGGGGGATTTATCTACCTTTATTCGCTGTGAGGCAGCAAGCACCTCTTCCTCTTTAATCTCTATATGTTCCATGACACTACTGCTTGTTTCCCATCCTTCCTTATACACTATGCCAGTTTCCTAAGTAAATGCTAATGCAAAAAAACTGTTTAAGATCTCCCCCATCTCGTGAGGCTCCACACATAGACGACCACTCTGATCAATAGACGACCAATTGTGTCCCTTACTAACCTTTTACTCTTAATATAATTGTACAAACCCTTCGGGTTTCCCTTCATATTATCTGCCAAAGCAACCACATGTCTTCTTTTTACCTTCCTGATTTCCTTCTTTAGTATTTTCTTACATTTTCTATACCCTACAAGTACTTCATTTGCTCCTTGTTGCCTATACCTGCTATACACCTCTCTCTTCTTCTTAACCAGATCGCCAATATCCCTTGAAAACCAAGGTTCCCTATGCCTGTTAACTTTGCCTTTAATCCTGACAGGAACATGCAAACTCTGCACTCTCAAAATTTCGCCTATGAATGCCTTCCACTTACTGAACACACCCTTGCCAGAAAACAACTTATCCCAATCCGCTCTTCCTAGATCCTTTCTCATTTCCACAAAATTGGCCTTTCTCCAATTTAGAATCTCAACTCGAGGACCAGACCTATCCTTATCCATAATTAACTTAAAACTAATGACATTGTGGTCACTGGACCCAAAATGTTCGCCTACACATACTTCTGTCACCTGACCTTTCTGGTTCCCTAATAGGAGATCAAGTATTGCATCCTCTCTCATTGGTACCTCTATATATTGATCTAGAAAACTTTCCTGAACACATTTGACAAACTCCAAGCCATCCAGCCCTTTTACAGTATGGGAGTCCCAGTCAATATGTGGAAAGTTAAAATCTCCTACTATCACAACTTTCTGTTTCTTACATCGGTCTGCTATCTCTCTACAGATTTGCTCCTCCAATTCTCTTTGACTATTGGGCAGTCTATAATACAACCCTATTAGTGTGGTCACACCTTTCCCGTTCCTCAGCTCCACCCATATGGCCTCTGTAGACGAGCCCTCCGGGCTGTCCTGTCTACGCACAGCTGTGATATTTTCCCTGACTAGTAATGCCACTCCACCCCCTTTCATCCCTTCCCCTCTATCAGTCTGAAACAACGGAACCCCGTAACATTGAGCTGCCAGTCCTGCCCCTCCTGAAACCAAGTCTCACTAATAACAATAATGTCATAATTTCACGTGCAAATCCACGCCCTAAGCTCATCTGCCTTTCCGACAATACTCCTTGCATTGAAATAGATGCACCAGAGAACATTTCTATCACATACAAACCTTTGATTTCTGTCTATACATGCATTCCTCACTTGACCTTTATCCTCCTCCACCTCACTATCTGCTCTAAAACTCTGGTTCCCCTCCCCCTGCAAATCTAGTTTAAAACCCCCGGAGTGGCACTAGCAAACCTATCCGCAAGGATGTTAGTCCCCCTCCCGTTCAGGTGCAAGCTGTCCCGTCAGAACAGGTCCCACCTTCCCTGGAACAGAGCCCAATTGTCCAGAACCATGAAGCCCTCCCTCCTGCCCCATCTCCTTAGCCACGTAATAAGCTGCATTATCTTCCTATTTCTAGCCTCACTAGCACGTGGCATGGGTAGCACTCCTGAGATCGCAACCCTGGAGGTCCTGTCCTTCAACTTTGCACCTAACTCCCTAAACTCTCTTTGCAGGACCTCCTCCTCCTTCCTATCCACGTCATTGGTCCCTACATGGACCACGACATCTGGCTGCTCACCCCCCCTCCTGGGAATACTGAGAACTCAATCCGAGATATCGCAGACCATGGCACCAGGGAGGCAACCAACCATCCGGGATTCTCGATCTCTCCCACAGAACCTCTTATCTGTCCCCCTAACTATCGAATCGCCTATCACTACTGCTCTCCTCTTTTCCCTCCTTCCTTTCTGAGCTGAGGGTCCAGTCTCGGTTTGAGAGACACGACCACTACAACTTGTCCCTAGTAGGTCGTCCCCACCAACAGTATCCAAAACGGTATAACTATTGTTGATGGGAACGGCCACAGGGGTGCTCTGCTCTTTCTGTCTATTCCCCTTCCCTCTCCTGCAGTCACCCAGCTACCTGCCTCCTGACTTTTAGGGGTGACTGTCTCCCTGAAACTCCTGTCTATTACCGCCTCTGTCTCCTGTATGATCCAAAGTTCATCCAGCTCCAACTCCAGTTCCCTAACTCGGTTTGTCAGGAGCTGTAGCTGGATGCATCTTTTGCAGGTGTAGTCATCAGGGACAATTGTGCTGTCCCAGACTTCCCACATGCTGCATTCGGAGCACTCGACTGCCCTAACTGCTGCCTCCATTACCTACTCCTAATTTAATTAAAGGAACTTACCCGGCCCTACCCCACTGGGAGCAAGCTCATCCTCAGCCTCTGCTAGCCGAAGCCTCTCAAGCCAAAGCCTCAAAGCTCCACTCCTTCACTGGGCCCCTCACACGCTGACCGCTCCTCTTCAGCTTCCCCTCCTTTTATTTTCAATCTCCTGACTGACTCTCCTCTCGTGTTATGTTCAATCTCCCAATCACCTCTCCTCTCGCGCTGTTTTCAATCTCCCAATCACCTCTCCTCTTGCGCTGTTTACAATCTCCCAATCACCTCTCCTCTCGCGCTGTTTTCAATCTCCCAATCACCTCTCCTCTCGCACTGTTTTCAATCTCCCAATCACCTCTCCTCTCGCGCTGTTTTCAATCTCCCAATCACCTCTCCTCTCGCGCTGTTTTCAATCTCCCAATCACCTCTCCTCTCGCGCTGTTTTCAATCTCCCAATCACCTCTCCTCTCGCGCTGTTTTCAATCTCCCAATCACCTCTCCTCTCGCGCTGTTTTCAATCTCCCAATCACCTCTCCTCTCGCACTGTTTTCAATCTCCCAATCACCTCTCCTCTCGCGCTGTTTTCAATCTCCCAATCACCTCTCCTCTCGCACTGTGTTCAATCTCCCAATCACCTCTCCTCTCGCGCTGTTTTCAATCTCCCAACTGACTGAAGAGAAACTGAAAAAGATTTTGGATACAGTAATGAGTGAAAGTGAGAAGAAAGGGTTGGGCATAAATTGTAAGAAAATAAAATGTCTCTTAGTGTCCAAAAAGAAAATCATACCAGAATGCAAGATCACTGTGAAGTTTGAAAATGTCACACAGATGGACAAATTTTATTACCCAGCAAGTATTTTAACATTGGACTGAAAGTGTAAACAAGAAATGAGACAAAGATGCATTTCAAAAAAATGAAAAAGATTATGATCAACTCGAAATTAGCCAGGAAAAGAAAACTAAGAATCCTGAAATGCTACAGCACACCAATTCTGACATATGGAAGCCAGCGTTGAACAATCAGTGAAGCAATGCAGAGGAGAATTGAGGCTGCAGAATTGTGGTTTTTGTGGTGAAAAATGAAGATATCTTGGACAAGTCACACTACTAATGAAGAGGTGTTAGTAAAATCTGAGACCAAAAGAACTCTGGTGACCATGATAAGAAACAGACAGTTGGAATTTCTAAAAATATCATGATTTAGAAACTCTGATGTTGATAGGAAGATCAATGGTAAAATAGGTCAAGGTAGATAAAGAATGATAAAAGCAAAATACTGCAAATGCTGTAAATCTGAAACAAAAACAGAAAATGCTGAAAAAACTCAACAGGTCTAACAGCATCTGTGGAGAGAAAAACAGATAATGTTTCGAGTCCTTATGACTCTTCTTCAGAGCCTCCAGAGCAAGATTAACATGGAGGTCCATGGTCTCCGATGCCCCCTAGTACCTGAAGGGAGGGAGGGATGATTTTCACTCCCATAAGTAATCTGAGTGTCTTACATTTTGTGATGTGGCACTTCTACCACAAATGTACCAAGAAGACTCCTTTGTGATCTGAACTGGATATCATCTCTTTCATAAGTGCCCTCAAAGCATTTCAAAGGCAGACTGAAGCACTTAGGGAGAGCTGGCCAGATATGAATTGAAAAGCTACTTGATTTCACAAATTGCAAGTGAACATAGAGTAACAGTCAAAGCAAATTCCACGTTTTTAGCTCAGTCTCATTTTACTTCTCCAAAACATAGAGGGAAAAGAAACTATGCACCCATCTCTAGCATGTCCTGACTTGATTTTGACAATATCCTTTTTTCAGATTCTTTCTAAATGCAAAAATTGACCACCTACAGTTTTAGCCTCCAACACGAGCCCAGGATAAGTTTTACAACCCTCTCTGCAGTCCAAAGCTAAATTAGCTATGTGTCCCTTTCTCCCTGTTCATTCTGGACCTAGAAAGCAGAGGATATTGTACCCAATATAAATCCATGCAAGATTCCCTAGGCTTAGCAGGTCTGTCATTTCAACAAACCCCTCTCCCAGACATATATCCTCTCACTCATGTTAATCCCATATGAATAGAATTGTCCTCACAATGTGTATATTTCTTTGCTAGCCTGAGACAAGATTGTTTAATGTCCCTGATCATCCTAGCAAATTGGCCTGGAATGAAACATTAGATCCTTGTTATGACAGTTTGAAATGGACTGTGGGCACAATCTTCTGTCCTCTCTTGTGGCATTTTTGGAGGTGGGGCGAACATTTAATTGAGTGGGAGGGTGGCAGGTAAGCGACCTGCTGCCTTCCTGCCTCCACCCTGATTAGGTCCAGGGTGGGAAAGCCTCTAGTAGGCCCTCCCACACCACCGCCAATTGAGGCCCTTAAGTGGACAATTAATAACCACTTAAGGGCCTCATCCTGCCACCGCTGGTATGAAACTGACTGTGGGTGGGCATTTCACCATGCAGTGTGCACAACAAGTAAACCTGTGTGGGCTGCTTGTCTTCTCCTGGGCGGCAGAGGTTCCTCCTTGAAAGACACTCAGTGACTCATTTAAGGGACCCGGCATTGGGAAAGGCGGTGTGGGGGGCCTGCGGAGATCCACCTCCCTGCCCTTGCTTCTGGCCCTCCCACACACCCTTCAACCCTCCAGCCTCGCATCCCGCAATCCCACAAAACCCCTCCTGCCACGTGCTGTGTGTATTTCCTGCAGCAGTCACCAACTCCCCTGTGGCGCTGCTGAGCACAAGTACTGCCAGCCTCTGATTGACTGGCATCTTTTGGTAGGCGAGACCTCCAACCCCCCCCCTCCATCTCCCCCCACCTGGCGGTCCTGAGCCCAGGGATAGCCCTGCCACTAGTCTCTCTGCCTGATTGGTTCGGTGGGCCTTCCCCAAAGTGGGTAATGCAGGTCTCTCATTGGCCCCCCAGACAGCAGGCAAGACACCCCATTGCCTCCACAAGGTTCTGCCCTGTGAGTTATGCACCAGACCGGCTTTACTACATACTGTCCAGCATCGCAGCAGGTAGACTTCCTTTTGAAACCTGAACAAAATTGCTTTGTTATAAAAAAAAAGCCTTAAGTATAACTCAATACCAAAATCCTTCCCATGAAAAAAAATCATGGATCAAAAATCTTGAGACATGATACAAACACATTTACACACATTCCCAGAGAATCGGCTCCAACTTTAAAAATGGTAAAGGTACCAAAAAAAATCTCCCCGACATGTCCCCTCATGTCCATCACTTTAAATCAAGCATTTATTACATTTTTAAAAACCCTCATGAAACCTTATTCCCCCAAATGCACAAATGCACATTTTGTATGTGAATTATATATAGAAATAAGTTGCATTCCTATAGCATTATAGCATCCTCAGGACATCCCAATTTCCTGATAATAATTATTGGGTAGGATCTTTAGGACAGCGAGCAGAGGGGGAAGGGGGGGCAGGACTGGGCCCGCTTGCCAACGTGTAAAAATGGTGCGGGATGACATCAGGCAGAACTCGCGACATCACCCCACGTCATCTCCATTTTCAGGTCGGCGGGGGTGCAGCCGAATCAGCTGTGCACCCGCTGGCCTGTCAACAGCTTATTGAGGCCATTTAAAAAGTTATTAACCTAATTAATGGAGCTGCTTGTCCAACCTTAAGGGCTTCGGAAAAAGCATGAAACCACCCCCCCTACCCCCCCCCCACCCACCCGCACAGGCAGTGCATAGGGCTTCCTGACAGATGTCACCCTGGGCGGGCCTTAATTGGCCCGCCCACATAAAATGGCTGCGCACCCTCAATCGGGGGCGCCAATCGGAGGCGCGCCTGCCGGCACCCGTCCCTCCACTTCCCCGCTGGCGGGGGGAAAATTCTTCCCCATGTCTCTAAATCACTATCCCCCCTTGCATGAAAGCATGAGAACCAAGCTTTGTGCTTGGCTGAGATCCCCAACATAATGCATGGGGAATCATGAATCTAAACCCACTTCCTATACTCTGCGGCTTTCCCCACCTTATTTCTAAAATAAAACAGCAGTGTGTACTCAAAATGCAAGAGAGTTCTTTAAGCTCTTCATATTGTTAAATATTTACTCTGCTGTTCTGATTCTGGTTTGGCACCATCCAATTCGACCATTGGTCTGATTATTGTTTATACACTATGCCAGAAGTCTTAGATCTCAGTCATTAAAGACAACTTATCATTTAATCCGTTTCATAGCCCTAACACCCACGGAACACAGTTCACCCAATGCTCATCAGTTCAAATTTAAGTACACTTCCCAGCATCTAACTGCCATCCATGGGCATGGAGACTGACAATGGAGCATTCAGCACAGATCCACTATCCTCCTCCCACTGGGGAGATCTAGGCATGTACAAGAATTAGTTTAACCACCATGTGTTTCTGATTGCAATCTAGTGTTTCAGCAAAATCTGGGAAAATTTTTCTGGTCTTTCTAAAGGACAAATTAAAGGGCGATTGAACATCAGATGTCAATAACAGGATATTAATTACAGTTTAAAAATGCAAACTCGGGCTGGACATAAGGATTTTATAAATTTGAAATAAAAACTAGAAGCAAATGAAAAATGCCATTACAATAAGATCATTCCTGCAGCGACCACTTTAAATCCAAATTTCAGTTGATCAGAAATCTGGCTCCATTTTCAAAAGTGTTCTCTGAGAGCTCTTGATGTTTGTGGGAACAATAATCATACAAATATTTGTAGGATCACATCTGCAGTAAGAAGAGAAAACACTGAATAAGAACAATAGACTAAGTTTTTGGGCCCCGCCAATAACAGGAGCGGATGCAGACAGTGCCCGAAAATGATGAAGCTTCCCAACGCCGTTTCCAACGACGGCCATTTTGACTGGGTTTCAGGGCCCAGGTGGGCAGGCAATTAGGCTCACTTAGAGCCTCATTAAAAAGGGATTAAGGAACTAACAGGCACTCTCTAGTCAGCCACCAGTTTCGCAATTTGAAGGGGAAATGATCAACTGCCTGGAAGCAGCAGACCAGGAGTGCCTACAGGTCCTCCTTGCTTGCCTGAGTGGGAGTACAGCCAATGGCTGCCCTATTGAGGGGCTCCCCACCCCACAGCGGTGACCTGGCTCAGTCCCAATTATCAACAAATGGATATCCATTCTTGATCAAACAAAAAGACGTTATGGAATCAACAATGACTTTGAGAACCAGATTTTAACAGGACTAAAGTTAGTAATTAGACTGGATGATTAAGGTGAAAAAAAATTAATTTTGATGTGCTTCCAACTCGAAAAACTTAAGTTCTCCTTTCTGTGTAAAAATCTCCCTCTTTGCCCCTGACAAATTCCTATTTCTAGCAAGTTCCATTTTTATTTCAGATTTTCAATGTTTTCAGGTTTTCCCCCTTTTTGGATGATATTGATTCAT
The DNA here is from genome assembly GCF_017639515.1 of Carcharodon carcharias. NCBI lineage: Eukaryota > Metazoa > Chordata > Chondrichthyes > Lamniformes > Lamnidae > Carcharodon > Carcharodon carcharias. The sequence continues at coordinate 35,356,001 of NC_054485.1, read as the reverse complement.
TTTATATTAAGTTTGATCAATATTACAGTAGCAGTTGACAAAAGGCTAGATCACGAGAGGTCTTAGAAACAGCTGACAGAAGTCAAACAATAATGAACAAAAGGATGAGTCAGGATTGAAAACATCATCATCTGCCAAAGCACAAAGCAAATGTCAACATAAATTAGACACTGGATGCCTTAAATCCCAGATACACACGCAAATCAGTTCACTATTAAGAGTGGGTCATAGCCGTGTCTTTATTGTGTTTCATTTATTACAGTTTCCAAATGTTCCCCATTACTATCACAGGTCTTTCTGCTCTGATGTGAAATAATGAAACACTCTGATCTAAAGCCAACCTTCTCCAGCATTTTATTACATTTCTTGTCTGATTAGAGACCCTCTCTATAAACATGCCGCCTGAATTAAAACAGAAAATGCAGGAAATACTCAGCAGGTCAGGCAAAATCTGAGAAGAGAGAAAAACAAATTTCAGGTCAATGACTTTTGTCAGAACTGGAAGAAGTTTCAGATGTACAGGCTTTAAGCAAGTACCAAGGCAGGGAATAGAGATGAGGGAGAAACAAAAGGGAAGGTATGTGATAAGGTGGAAGACAGGAGAGAGTAAATGACAAAAGGATGATGGTGCAAGGCAAAAAGAGATAGTAATGGAAAAGTAAAGGAACAAAAGTTGGGACTAGAGGACGTGTGAATGAGAAAAGCAGAATTATCACCAACTGCTGCCATCCAAAAAAATGGGGGCAGAGGTCATGATCTGAAATTGTTGAACTCAGTGTTGAGTGAGGAAGGCTGTACAGTGCCTAATCAAAAGATGATATTCTGCGCCAGGAGTTTACATTGAACTTCTTTGGAAGATTGCAGGAGGCTGAAGACAGAGAGCTTGAAGTGGGGTGGAGAATTAAAGTGACAAGCAGCTGGAAGCTGGGAGTCATATCTGCAGATTGAATGGAGGTTTTCTACAAAGTAGTCACCTAATCTTTGTTTGGAGTCCTCAAAAGAGAGGAGAGTGCATGGTGAGCAGTGAATACTATGTACTAAATTTAAAGAAGTATACATAAATTGCTGTTTCACTTGGAAGGAAGTGAGAGGGAAAGAGGTGTTGCAACTCCTGCGCTTGCATGGAAAGGTGCCATGGAAAGGGGTGGGCATTTAGGTGATGATAGAGGAGTCAATCAGGGTGACGAGGAGGGAAGGGTGCCTTCAGAATGCTGAAAGATATGTTTGGTGGTGACATCATGCTGGAGGTGTTGCAAATTCTAGAGGATGATTCATTGAATGTGGAGGCTAGTGTGGTGGAAAGTGGGGACAGAGGAAACTCTGTCATGACTTAGGGCTGAAGGGAAAGGAGTGAAAGCAGAAGTGTGGGTAATGGAATGAGCATGGTCGAGCGAACTGTCATCCACTGTGAGGAGAGTCCAAAGGGAAGACATGTCAGAAGCAGTGGTACAGAAAGTGGCATTATCATTATAACTGAAGTGTATCCAGAGAATCTGTGAGAATGGTAGAGTTCTTACAGGAATGCAGTAGGAGGAAATGTAGTCAAAGTAGCAAATGTTAATCAATTGCCCATCCACAGATCTGGAGTCAGAGAAACAAGGAAGGGAAAGGAAGAATCAGAGTCAGACTATGATGGAAGTCTTAATTATTGCCAAACAACCTCTCTGGCACTGAAAATTAATGTTTACAAGAACAGAATATCATTTCTTCAGATTTCAATTATTGTTGCAGATATTTTTTTTTAAAGTTATTTTTTAAATTATTTTCTTTCTTTCTCTTTTATCTGGCTATCTTAATCTAATCCTTCTTTCCCTCTCTTTATTTTGTTTACTATGGTCAGGTTTTTACGGCCCCGTCATAATGTGTCTCCCCCACAGCAGATGCAGAGAGCTATTTAAATCACCATTCAGTCCAGCAAGACCATGATATCCCACCAGGCAGGAGGGGCCATAAAGTCCTGGCCTATATCTGATTGGGCATTGAATTCAATATTCTAACAGGTACTTCCAGGCTCAGAATGGATGATTCTTCTAATTGGTTAAGGAGACAGAGTTGTTAGCCCTGTTCACTCAAGTTCCAGATGCCTCATAGAGGGCATTACACTTTTTAATTTAACTCCTCTAAATTACAGTAAATTCCAGTGCAAAATCCCATTCGTGCCTTGGACCGCATCTGGTCTTAAGAAAGGATATAATTGCATGAGAAGCAGTTCAGAGAACGTTCACTTGACTGATTCCTGGGATGACGGAGTTATTTTATGAGGAAAGGTTAAGCAGGTGGGGCCTATACTTATTGGAGTTTATAAGAATGAGAGGTGATCTTATTGAAACATATAAGATCCTGAGGGGATTTGAAAAGGTGGATGCTGAGAGGATGTTTTCCCTTGCGGCGGTGTCAAGAACTAGGGGACACAGTTCAAAAATTAAGGGTCTCCCATTTAAGACTGAAATGAAAAAAAACTTTTTTTTCTCTCAGAGGGTGCAGACATTACACTTTTTGAGCTGAACACGTAATTCTAACTTATCTGTTTTATTTCTGTTTTATTTGTACCATGCATTGTGTATGTAAGGCTTCTATAGGTAAATAGCCCCACCTTGCCCCAGATGTCCTGATGGTATATCTCTCACTTTTTGATTGATTTTACTTTTGGTTGCTGATGCTCTGTATATTGCTATATTGTTGACTTAATATGACTTTTATTCACCAGCATTCTTGCTTTAGTTTTAACAAGTTATTATTATTACTTACTTCCATCTTTTTCTGGTCTTGGAATACCTCGACCTTTATCATGATTTGTACTCTGACCATTGCTGTTTTCACTTCCTTTTACCGTCAAGTTACTATTATTTCTACTAAATCTTCACCCACCTCCCAACTCCCTTACCATCTCTTTATTGGTTTAAAGTCTTTTCTAGTGTCCTATTTATCCTTTCCACTTGTCTGTTTATTCCAGTTCAATTCAGATACCAATCCTTCCTATCCTAGCATTGGTGCCAGTGTCCAATAAAATGGGAGCCTCCCCTTTCCCACATCAGTCCTTCAGTTTTATATTTGCTTTCCTGGTCTGTGTAACACTTTCCCAATTAACACTTGGCTCAGATAGAAAACTGAAGATTACCTACCCTTGAGGTCCTGTTTCCTTTTATTTAATGCCTGGCTCCTGATACTCGTTCAGCGAGACCTCCTCCCTGTGCTTTCCTCTGTTCTGACATGAATCACAGCAGCTCGCTCTTCCCTTTCCCTTTTCAAATCCCTTTCCATTCATTTTGAAAAATTCCTTATTCCAGAATATCAGACATGGTCCTGCGGACTCTCGGCACTTTTCATCCCCCTAATTATCGAATTATTTATAACTACAACCATATTATTCTGCATCCTCACTCCCTGGCACAGCTGCCTCCTGCTCCATGCTGTCCTGGTAACAATCTGGTGATTTTTCCCACAGCTTAACTCTTTATCCCCACAGGTAGCAAGATCATTATGCCTGTTGGCCAGGAATCCCTGCCAAAATGGTGGACATTTAAATGCCCCCTGAAGTGACCTAGCAAGGCATTCAGTTGTAGAAGAAGGCCCCAACCCCCGCCACCACTTCCTGTGGGAACTAGGAATGGGCAGTCAATGCTAGCCTTGCCAGGGATACTCACATCTCAAGAGTAAACATTTTTAAAATGCACATCTTTGAGTTATTCCCTCTATATTTTTATCCAGAAAATCTGTGACAAGAAATTACTTTATCTGCCTGAATTCAAATTGTCTTTAGCTGTACAGGCATCAGATGCTGTTTTACTATGGGCAGAATTTTCCGTGGCTGCTGGCATCGGGCGAAATGGTGGACGTGAGCAGACAATATGGTGGGAAGGCCAAAAATCGGTTTCACAACGTCATGAAACCATTTTGCAATTGTCCACTCCACTCGTCCATGGTGGGCCACGTTTCCCACCACCGCACGTCAGGAACTTCATTGTAATACATCTGCATATCATTATAAGCCCAGCTCACCGGAATCATCTCCCCCATGCTGGATCATCCAGGCACACACCGACATGTTCCACAACAGAACATGAGCGATGTGCACCTGGCAAGCTGAACTTCACTCAACACCTTGAGGTTTCTTTGCCTACCTTGCTCCGGGCAGCACTCACAATCATCAGCGCCAGGCTTCACAGGCAGGGGTTCGTGGGCAGTTCTCTACTTACAAGATCAGCCCTAATGTGGGGTGGCTTTTTAATAGCTGCTGGGAGAAGTGGCCTCAGGCAAGGGAAGAGACAGCAGGTCTGGGGCATTACTGGGGAAAGGGGGTAGACCAGGGTATGTGTAGGGACACATGTTGATCTGTGCAAGAGGCCTCAAGAGGGTGAGGGCTGAGGAGGCAATCTCCAGAGGAGATGAAGCTAGATGGAGATGTGAGGGTGTGTGCGAGAGAGAGAGAGTGGTGATGCCCCTTGAGCTGGCAGTGGGTGAGATGCCAGTGAATGTGTGATGGCCTTGTGAGTGTTAGTCCAAAGTGATGAGATGGTTGCCTCACCCTGGCAGCACGGATAAGATCATTCATTCATTTTTCGCACTGGATGGCAAACTCCTTCTGTGCAGTGTTGGCACTGACCACCACTGCCATTGCTTCCCAAGCCAGTGTAGTGACACTGATGGATCTCCTGCGGCCAGAGCGGGGTTAGTGGACATCGCAGCAGGCGCCAACAGTGTCCAAATAGCATCCCAGGGATGGGTCACTGAATCAGGGGGTTGTCGCCTTCTTGCCTTTTGGGGCCATGTCTTCTGTGCAGCAGTCCTGGGCTGGAAAGACTGAGAGGTGTGCACGCAGTTGCACTTTAACTGTGGCACCTGGCATGAGCAAGCAGCCAGGCGACAGTGTGGTGGGTGAATCAGAGGCCGCCCACCAGCGAAACAGTGTTTCCCGGGAATGCATAATTAATGAGGCAGGTTTGGGACAAGACAGTGTGGAAACCCGCCATTGCAGCCAGAGGGTAAAACATCTTCCTTCCTGCCCGTTACTGCATTTAATGCAAATCTGCCCTACGTGTTTGATCATTATCAATAAAACAATTCAATGTTTGAAAATATGAGAGATCAATCTTTTTAAAATATTTGAGACAGCGTAGCCATGCTATCAGAGATTCCTACTTCCTGAAAGAGCCTTGGACAGTGGCTGAGCTGAGATGTGTTTGAGATGACAGTAGATAAATGAGGGTCTGTTTCCCATTTATCTTTTGCAGCAATGAGGTTCCTTGAGGATTTGTTCTGTGTTATTCCTGCAATGGGCTTTTTTTGTCTGCAATCTCTAGAGTTTAATTAGGAAAATTCCTACCATCGTAAAGAAGGGACAAAATTCATCCATCTTGCACCCGAATAAAAATGCACCCAAATCAATTTTGCTTTTTTGCTTCTCAAGTTGGCACTGCTGGCGTTGCTCACCCTTTTTCACTAGTTTAATTTGGCCTCGTTTATACTGCAGGTGAACATTGTGCAGCTGAAACAGAGCCAAATATACAGAGTTCAGCATGTTTTACCCTGGTTACTGGTCAGAGTAATAATTCCCTTCTCTTGACATTGGATTTGCCCTTGACTTTGAAGAAGGATCTTCCCATCAAACTGGTGCAAATGCAAGTCTACTGCTATTTTTCACAGGCCAGAAAGTATTCAGCACACAAGATATATGGGTTGGTATTTCAATACCTCCTGGCAAAGAATCTGTGTCAGGGAAGCCTTAATGAGTAATTTATATCAGTGGCTCCTTAATAAATTAAACCAAAGCAAAGAATTATAATGAACCCTTTTTGATTCCTTCAGTCTGTGTTCATTGTCCTTTATTTATTTAAACACTGAGTGCTGTTAGCTTGACAGGAAAATTAGCTTCAAAGAGTGACTGAACCTGGTACTCTGATGAAGTGTAATTAACATCAGTAGAGTCAATACTAAACTGGGGTGTTTCAGCTTTCATTTACAGATATTACTTGTAGTATGTTAACTCAACAAAAATATATTTATAACGTTTATATTCTCAAGTCAGTAATATTGTCCCATTCCCAATATATTGAGATCAATGGGTAACAGTGCCTACTATTCATACCAGCTCGAGAGATGGCATTGCATCCTCTAAAAGGAACTGGGTGCCATAACAGTGCAATCATTCCATGGGACTCCTGCAGTAATTCCAGTGGGAGTCCAGAGGTGGGGGTTGACTGGGGGTAAGGGGCCACTCAAGATCCATTCTCTAGGCACCAAAGGCCCTGTTTTCATGACACATTCCCTTACTGTAGTAATTGTAGGTAAAACCTTTCCTACTGCCTTTAGGGGTCACATGATTGTACTGAAGAATGAGCTCTAAGCATGGGTAATCTTAGGGGCAGAACTTTCTAGTCGTGGACCTGATTCAAGCAAGTAGTTTCTACAAGAGCTCTGTAATAAAGTTATCTGTTTCAAGTAAGGACCCTGTCTGGTACACCAAGGTTATTATAATTGGCGACGAGCATAAATAGCTCCGACACTGCACCTCTCCTTGTGAATGTGAGTACATCAATTCTTAAGGAAAGAAAGAGAAGTATACTCACCAGTCATGCCGCTCTTCAGCAAAATCAATTCCTAAGACTTGTCCATGGAAGACTGGAGTCAGTACATAGAGTGTCTAGGTTTTTATTTTGTGGCAAATGAAATAACAGCAGAGGAGAAATAGAAAGCAATTCTTTTAAGTGTCTGCACCTGTAGTCTGATGGCCCGAATACGCCCAATTCTAAACCTTCTAACGAGCTGGTGATGATGTGTTTTCAGCCGAAGCCATCGATAATTATGCAGTGGTTTAAGTTCAACTCCAGAGTAAGGGCCCCAGGTGAGTCCATCACAACTTATATCACCAAGTTGAAACAGTTGATTGAGCACTGTGACTTCAGAAATACACTCAATGACATGTTGTGGGACTGGTTGGTTTGTGGCAAAGCCACTCAGTGCTGTTTACTTGCAAAGTTAATATTGATTTGAAGCACGCCATGGAAATAGCTCTAGCAATGGAGACTGCTGAGAGGATCCCTCAGGTCAATGCTGGTTCCACTGGAAAATCATGAAAAGAAACAAAACAAATGCAGTGCCACTCTGAACAAACTGAAGAACAGTTGGCAGAAAAACTCAACTGTGCTCAATGTTCCAGGAGGAAGCCAAACAATACAAGAAGGAGACAGAAGAGCTGAAGAATCAGCTGATTGAAACAAAAGAGGCCTTAGATGGAAAAGTCGTGGAATTTTCCAAGATGCGAGTGGGTAACAAAGCCAAGGGTAGCTTAACCACTGAACTGAATCAAGTTGCGGTTTCACCAGAGAGAAATTTAGCCGACTGTGAAATCAAATGAAGGACGAGACAAAATTCTGTGGCAATCAGAAAAAGAAAAGACAGAAATCAGACCTGAAAGGTCAATCAACTATGTCTCCAGAACTCCCTCTGCAGCCGAGGAGGGTTATTCACAACTTGAAAAGGAAGGGTTACTACAATATTTGGAGTGAAGAAATTCCATCAGTATCTGCATGGTCGACATTTCACCATATCCGATTATCAGCCACTAATGGGTTTATTTAGTGAAGATAAAACCATTCTCATGATAGCCCCAGCCAGAATTCAACATTGGACTTCGATTTTGTCGGCGTATAAGTACATCTTTATGCGCCGCCCAGGAATGCATATTGCAAATGCAGATGCACACAGTTGTCTTCCGTTACCAAATAACATTATACATGCTCAGGTGCCACAAGAAGTTGAACTTGTGTTGAATTTCTTGGACTGCTTGCCAGTCTGTGCAAAGCAAATAAAGAATTGGACAAACCGGATTACAATTTTGTCAAAAGTCCGAGACCAGGTATTGAAAGGATGGTAGAATTCACCAGTGTCTGAAGAGATAAGACCATTCCATGCCTGTAAAGCTAACTTAAGTTGTCAAGATGAAATCTTGTTGTGGGGATCAAGAGTTGTCATCCCTTCGCACGAAAGAGGAGCTCTCTTGACAGAGCTTCACAGTGCACATCCAGGCATTTCGACAATGAAAATGCTTGCACGAAGCTATGTCTGGTGGCCAGGTATGGAGAGTGACATAGAAAAACTGGTCAAGCACTGTCTCCAATGTCAGCAACAACAGAAGTTGCCCATTTCAGCTCCATTGCATCCATGGGAGTGGCCTGGTCGACCCTAGGTTAGACTACAAATAGACTATGTAGGTCTATTTTGAGGTCAATTTTTAAATTGACCATCGCCGCGCATTCTAAGTGGATGGATTTGTACGAAGTTTGTTATGAAAGTATAATAATTTTCATAATATTTTTCTGATTTATTCTAAAGTAAGTGTATGGGAGTTTGTGTTTTTCTGTCAGTGTGTGATTGAATTACATTTTGTAGCCAAGCAGACTGCAAGTTAAAGTTATCAAAAGAAGTAAGGGTGTGAAGGGAATTTGCATTTTTAGATAGATGAGGGGGGATTTGGATTTCAAATGGATCTCAGTCTGCTTACAAATAGCCAGACAATCAAGCTAAGGAATGTGTTCATTTTTCCCAAGGATTACGGATAATATATAATGACAATATGAAAGATTTTATGTTATGAGAAATATAGAAACAATGACATTTACATTTTAAAAAGGGAGAAACCTATATAAAGGAGAATGCGGCTATATGTCAGGGGAAGGAATTATAAGGTCTAGAAGGAATTGTGTGGAATAGCCTTAATGAAGCCTCCAGTATTTGTGCATAAGCCTGCTGTCCACAGAAACCATAGCTGAAGAAAGCCACTTTGAATTCCATTGTCCAGGGTATTGTGTAAATTTGCAGGATCTGTTTAAAATCTAAAAATCTATTTTTGGACGGTTGGCTTAAAGGGGATGCAACTGGGAATCAGGTTAATTAGGAATTTTAGGAGTTATTTTAGTAGTAATTTGTAGTCCTTTGCATGTGCTTGAAACCTTTCCTTTTGTTAATAAATATTTTAATTTAGTTTTTTTATATCTCTAAGAGTCTTGGTGAATTTATTATTTCTGAATTCAGTGTATGCATCTCGAATAAATACAGATTGCATAACCATTGTGATAGCACAATCATGTTTCCCCTGTGGATTTGACCTACCTGGCGCACATCATCTGCCATGTCATAACAAACTGGGGGCTCGTCCAGGATATTTGAAATTCCTTGATTGGTTTGGAGTTGGTGAATCTTAAGGTTATGAGTACAAAAAGCACTTTGAATTCAGGATTTTGTGTGAGGGATTTTTAAAATGGTGAGACTGAAAAAAATAGCTGCATCCATGGCTAAAACTATTTTGGAAGTAGAAGATATAACTCTGATTGGTTTACAAAAAGTATCTAAGGGTAAGTTAACAGATTTAATGGATCAGTTGCAGTTGAGTTTAACTGTAAGGGCAAAGAAAGTAGACATAATCGAAGTGATAGCACAGCATTTGAAGTTGGAAGTGATACCTGACACTCGTGAGTCACAGCTGGAGGTAGTGAGACTTCAGTTACGAATAAAGAAGCTTGAATTTGAACAAGCAATGGAAATGAAAAGACCTGAACTAGAGGTAGCAGAAAAAGGGAAAAAGAGAGAGTTTTTCAAAGAGAAATGGAAATGCAAAAACTTGACCTCCAGAGGGAAAAGTTAGCAATGGAGGAGAGGCTGAATCCAACCCATCTAGCTGTAATGCAATGATAGTGAGAGACATTCACTAGCATATCACAGTCATGTTGCTAAGAGAATTGATTCACCACTGGTCATTTCCAGAATTCTCGATTTTTGAGAACTTTCAAGTTAAGTTTGCAAAACAGTCACAAAAAGTGAACAGATGTGGTAGGAACTAACTTTATAGATAGTATCATCAAAATACAGACACATTGTTTAATAATCTATTTGCCCCAACCACATGATCTGGGAGGGAGATGGTAACTGAAAAATTAAATACAGGATCCAGGCACAGATCCAGCACAGGCATGATTGGCTGAATAGCCTCCTTAACTATTGTATCATTCTATGAGTCTAATACATGATAGAACTCAGATGGTAACAGCAAGAATTGAGAATTTTTCCCCTAGTGCATGTGTTGACTTAATTTTCCTCCCTAACAGCACTGAGTACCTACACAGCAGCAGTTCCAGAAGGGGGCTCACCACCACATGCTCAAGGGCAATTAGGAGTGAGCTATAAATGCTGGCCATGCCAATGATGCTCACATACAAAGAACGCATAAAAGTAACGTAATTCTTCAGTGGCTGATTTTCACTGTGTAATGTGCTAGCGTAGTAATATTTGCATATTGAGTTATAGTAATTTTGTATGTGAACCCTATGTTCCCTGGATGCAATTGTAAGGAGGAGCTGACACGAGGCCCTCTGGGCACAGCTCCTGGTTTCAAAGTAACATTCACCAGCCTGTGGATTAGGAGGAAAATACCTTCAAAACTGAAACTGACAGGCTCGAGCTCAACCCATACTTCATCTTCACTTTTCTCGTTATTCCCTTTCTTCTCCACTCAGAGGCTAGGAATCATGTGACGAGTAACTCACCTCCTGACTCCCCAAAGCCTGTCCACCATCTACAAGGCACAAGTCAGGAGTGTGATGAAATACTCCCCACTTGCCTGGGTGAGTGCAGCTCCCAATACACTCAAGAAGCTTGACACCATCCAGGACAAAGCAGCCCGCTTGATTGGCACCACATCCACAAACATTCACTACCTCCACCACCAGCGCACAGTAGCAGCAGTGTGTACCATCTACAAGATGCACAGCAAGAATTCACCAAGACTCCTTTGACAGCACCTTCCAAACCCATGACCACTACCATCTAGAAGGACAAGGGCAGCAGATAGATGGGAACACCACGACCTGGAAGCTCTCCTCCAAGTCACTCACCCTCCTGACTTGGAAATATATCGCCGTTCCTTCACTGTCACTGGGTCAAAATCCTGGAACTCCCTTCCTAACAGCACTGTAGGTGTACCTACACCAGATGGACTGCAGCGGTTCAAGAAGACAGCTCACCACCACCTTCTCAAGGGCAACTAAGGATGGGAAATAAATGCTGGCTCAGCCAGCGAAGCCCATATCCCATGAATGAATAAACTCTCTCCCAGCCTACTGCAGAAAACCTGAGCAAAAAACCCAAGCCAAGTCTTAAACTCTGCACTTTTCACCAGTCTTGAAGCTACTTACATCCCCAGCTCCTCTCTTCATTTTGACACAAATTGATATACTAACCCTTAACACAAGCTGCGACCACTGCCTTTGTGAAGCACTAATAGATAGAAAGTGGCCTGCTTGATACATGGTAACACAGGACCATTACTTAAAAATGCCAGCTCTGCAAGAGAGAGACCCCAGTCAGTTCCTTCTCACGACCAACAGACACAGTCCATAATCCCCATAGATGCATGATTTGACTTTAAATAGTGGATATTTCATCATTTAATTCTGACAACCTGTATGTGGGAAACTAATAGAGTGGGTAACATACAGAAAAGGGGAGAGAAATGTATATTTATAGAGAAAATTCCTGTGAAAAACATGTTTATAAAAGACCAAGGAAATAGATGGAAAACGTGACTCAGATAAAAAGAGCAAAGGAGTGAAAAAAATCAGAGATATACAAACAACAATGAAAGAAAGCTCCTGTGAGCCACAAGAAGAATGTGAAAGGAAAGATAGATTGAAGGAGACAGAGAATTGGGACACAGAGGCAGCTAAAGGAAGGGAAAAATTATTCTTTTATTGGCGAGTAATACCATAGCAGATCAGCTTTAGGTATGTTGTTGAATGTGCACTCTTATTAGTTATAACTGATATCAGCCTTGTTTTTAACCACTGATACAGCTCTCTCCCATCCATCTTGTGGGTTTGATCAGGGAGTCAAGTTCTGAATCTAATTAGTGTGATAATACAGCAACTCAAACAATGTCACTGACAGTGAAAGTAACTTGAGCTGACTGGCCAACAAATATTCCAATGAGTACATCACAGCTGATATGCACCAGCCCATTCCCACACCTCCTTGAGTACTCAGATTTGGGAGTTGGCTCAAAGCAACTGAAAATATTTGCGCACAAACATTACTAAGCAGAAGAAAAGCAAGTGAAGGAAGAATTGGAAAATAAAGAAGGGAGAAATGGAGAAAGAGAAGATTCAATGTGATCCTTTGAAACAAAGGTTCCCTTCATCTGAACCAAGGCCGGACAAGGACTCAAACTGATCTGAGAATATAAACAGGGAATGAGCCCGTGGTGAAATTCCACGTATAAAGCTTTTTGAGCAATATCCCAAAAATAAAAAAAATACAAAACTGCAAGTCAATTTTCAACAAATTGCTACAAAGCAGCCATTTTGAAAAAGTGCTTGTCCAACAACCAAGAAGACAACTTATTAAAGTACCCAGATCAATAAAATCTGATCAATGAAACCAAACTTTTCAGTTTAATATCAAAACCACTTAGAAGGCTCTTGCTAATTTCCCAGCACCTCCTCTTCTGTGCAAGTTGGACAGGCAGAGACCAAATCATTCCTGATTAATTTGTGTGAACAACCAATTGTGTGAAATGTCAAACGATCATCCTGTTTGGATCTAGGCTGTAAACGTAATTGGCTCCAACATAATAGCAACCTGGAAAGCTATCAAGAGCTGACAAACAACTTCAAAAATCTTGGCCCATTCTCCCTGAAAGCAGACAGCTCAAAAACAGCCTCCAGTTATAGGGCTTATCAAACATGAAAACAAGGAGATAGTTTGAAAGGGCAATGGAAAATAGACTGGGCATATTTTAAGCTGCATCGGTACTGTAGTAACTGTAGCTTTAAGACTTATTGTACTGTGTAGTACCACACGACAATGTGAGCGAATCAGCCCTAAGCACAGGGAACCTTAGGGGTGGAGTTTGTGTCTAGTTGTGGATCCTGTTGGAAGCTTGTAAATGCTGCTGAAGCCCTGTAAATAAAGTTCACTGTTTCTTATGAGAAACCTGTCTGGAAAATCAAGTCTACAACAACTGGCGACGAGGATAATTTGGCTCTGGCGCTGTCCCTCACCCAGTGATTGTGTGTACCTTGTTTTAAACAGAAGAAAGGGAAAATATACTCACCAGGTATGCCACTTTTTTACAGGATCGACCCCTTCAGCTCATCCACAGAGGGTTGGAGTAAGTATAAAGAATGCCTCGGTTTATTTTTCCAAGCAAACAAAATAACAGTGGAGGACAAAAGGAAAGTAATTCTCCTAAGCATCTGTGGGAGCAAAACTTATAATTTAATCCGCAGTTTGGTGGCCCTGAACGCTCTTGATTTGAAGACCTTCAGCAAATTGGTAGACCTTATAAAGGGTCATTTTCAACCCAAACCCTCCGTAATCATGCAAAGGTTCCAATTTAATTTGAGAGTAAGACCCCCGGGGGAGATCATAGAACATAGGTAGCAAATTTGAAACAGCTAACTGAACATTGTGACTTCAGGGAGACACCAAACGATATGTTAAGAGATCATTTGGTCTGCGGTGTGCACGATGATGTCATTCAACGATAGTTATTAGATGAAGTGAATATCAATTTTGAAATAGCATTGGAAATAGCGCTTGCAATGGAAAGTGCCATGCAGGATTCGCAGGGTGTACAAAATGGCACTGTTTTCCAGTTGGGGTGGGAACAGACTACCGGGTGTGAAGCGAAAACCAGGGAGTCAGCCGCAAAGTGGGAGACAGTCACTGTTACCCAAAATTTTAAAAATCTGCAGGAGACAGTTCAGCAGCAAATCTGAAAATGAATTGTTACCGATGTGGAAGCATGCATATCCCTGAAACTTGCTGTTTTAAAGAGGTGGATTGCTATTATTGTCATAAAAGAGGGCACATACCGAAGCAACATAAAGCAAGATTGAGACAGACTCCCAGGCAGCAAACTAAACTGATCAAAGTGCACATAATGTGGAAGAACCAGAAACCACTAATTCTGATGCTTATTCTCTATTTAATAAGAAAGTAGGGAAAACAAAGCCAATCACTGTTATTCTGCAGGTCATGGAAAACCTTCGATTATGGAATTGGAACCGGTGCATCAACCACTGTAGTGGGGGAGCACACATCCAAATATTTAAACAAGGGTACTCAACAATTGAATATGGAGCAGACTTCAGCCAAATTGAAAATGTATACTGGTAAAGCCATACGAGTGAAAGGTATTACCACTGTACCTGTTTATTACAAGCGCCAGTCAGCATAGCTCCCTGTGATTGTAGTGGAAGGTGAAAGACCAAGCCTTCTAGGTCATCATGGGCTAAAAGAAATTAAACTAAATTGGTCTGAAATTTTCCAACTGAGAGCTGAAGGACTGCCAGAGCTGCAAAAGAAATATGGCAAAGTCTTTTGAAAGGAACTGGGGAAAATCAAGAGCCTGCAGGCTAAGATCCATGTTGACTCTGAAGCAACTCCTCATTTTTTTAAAGCCAGGCCTGTGCCCCATGTCCTGAGAGAGAAGGTTGACACCTAATTAAACCATTTAGAGAAGCTGGGTATTATTCAGCTGGTTCAAATCTCAGAATGGGCAGTACCCATAATCCCTGTCTTGAAACCAGATCAGACCATCCATATCTGTGGAGATTATAAGCTAACAGTTAACAAGGCTGCCAAGTTGGACAAGTTTCTATCCCCAGAATCAAGGATTTGTATGCCTAATTAACAGGAGGGAGAACTTACACTAAATTAGATATGAGTCACGCATATCAGCAGGTGGAACTGGATGATACATCCATAGGATGTGTAATCATAAACACGCACAAAGAGTTGTATCAATACATGCGCCTATCTTTTGGTGTTTCTTTGGCCTGCTCGATTTTCCAGAGGACGATGGAGAGCTTGCTGCAAGGACTACCTCAAGTCATGGTCTACCTGGACAACATCCTAATAACAGGTTAACGGAAGCAGAACACTTGGCTAACTTGGGAGAAGTCTGAAAATGATTATTGGAAGCAAAAGTGCACTTAAAAAAGGAAAAGTGTACCTTTCAGGCAAGTGAAGTCGTTTACTTGGGACACCAGGTAGATGCCCAAGGGTTATACTTACTAGAAGAAAAAGTCAAAGCTATTAAGGAGGCACCCTCGCCTACAAATGTCTCAGAGCTCAAGTCATTCTTGGTATGGTAAATTATTATGGTCAATTCCTACCCAACTTATCAACAGTCCTAGCCCCTCTACACTCATTATTAAAGAAGAACCAACATTGATCTTGGAAGTCACCTCAAGAAGAAGCTTTCATGAAAGTTAAACTGCTCTTACATTCTTCAAACTTATTAGTACACTATGACCTGACAAAAGAATTAGAGCTAACTTGCGATACATCCCCCTATGGCATGGGAGCAGTACAATCTCACAAGATTGATGACAGTTCAGCAAGGTCAATAGGCTATGTATCCAGAACCCGCTCTATGGCCGAGAAGGGTTATTCACATATCGAGAAACATATCGCTTGTTCTCAGAGTTAAAAAATTCCATCAGTATGTACATAGCTGGCACTTTACTATAGTATCTGATCACAAGCTGCTCTTGGGTCTGTTTAGTGAAAAAAAGCTATCCCTCCCATAGCTTCCGCAAGAATTCAAAGATGGGCTTTGATTTTATCAGTATGTGAATATACTTCTATGCACAGACCAGGGATGCATATAGCCATTGCAGATGCCCTAAGTTTCCTTCCTTTGCAGGAGAGCATTGAACATGCTCCAACTCCCCAAGAGATCGTATTAATGATGAATTTCCTGGATTCTTCACCAGGCTGCGTAAGACAAATAAGAAACTGGATGAATCGAGATCCAGTTTTGTCCAGAGTACAAGACCAAGTATTGAAAGGATGGCCCCAGGAACCAGTTCCCGAAGAATTGAGGCCATTCTTCACCCAAAGGATTGAATTAAGTAGTCAGGATGGTATCCTATTATGGGATGCATGAGTTGTCATTCTTTCACAAGGAAGGGAACCACTCTTAACTGAGATGCATAGCGTGCATCCTGGAATTTCCAAAATGAAAATGCTTGCAAGGAGCTATATCTGGTGCCCAGGTATAGACAGTGATATAGAAAAAAATGGTTAAACACTGTCTCCAGTGCCAGAAACTACAGAGGTTGCCTGTTGTAGCCCCACTGCACCCGTGGGAATGGTCTGGTCAACCCTGGGTGACACTGCATATAGCTTATGTAGTCCATTTCTAAGCAGCGTGTTTCTATTAATAATTGATGCACATTCAAAATGGTTAGGCATGTACGAAGTTAGATTGCCAACCTCAGGTGCAACTATAGAAAGGTTAAGCCAAAGTTTTTCTATACATGGATTGCTCAGACTGCATTTACTAGTGCTGAGTTTCAAGCCTGGTACTTCCCAGCTTGGAGGGGAAGGTAGAGAACATTTAAGGGAATCAAAAAGTGACTCATGATTTGCATAGTTGAGAGCGTGAATTTACTGTCGGTGAAGCAGTGTTCGTACGAACTTCGGTGATGGATCGAGTTGGTTACCTGGTGTAATAGTTTCTGTGACAGGACCGTTGTCATACCATGTAGAAGTGGAGGGCCGGATCATCCGAAAACAGGTGGATCTTTTGAGAAGAAGGGAGATACCCCAACAAACCAATGTTCCACCTGTAACCATTGTAGAACCTATGGCCCCCATTGCAATTGATCAACCAAGGATAAACATACCTGATATCTCTGTTGGAGTGGATAACACTGAACTGCCTGAGCCTAAGGAGGTACCTGATGTTGCTGCAGTTCCAGAAAATGAAGATTCCGTAAGAGATTCTAAAGTTGTGGAGCTACAACATTCTACCCGGATCAGGAAACCACCTGAGAGACTGAACTTATAATTCATACAGGTGTATATATTTGTAATGTCATGAATGTAGCTCTTGTAAATACAAATTGGAAAAAAAATTTAAAGGGGGAGGAATGTAGTAACTCTAGCCTTAAGGAATACAGTGGCTGTAGCTTTAAGGCTTATTGTACTGTGTTGCATCATGTGACAATGTGAACTAATCAGCCCTTAGCACAGGGAACCTTAGGGGTGCAGTTTGTGTCTAGCTGTGGATCCTGATGGGAGCATGTAAGTGCTGCTGAAGCCCTGTAAATAAAGTTAACTGTTTCTTATGAGAAACCTATCCAGAAAATCAAGTCCATAACAGGTACACAACTGAGCTCTGCACAAACACAGCCAGCAGAAGAAAAAGGCTAAAATACACAAAAGCAGATTTTGCAGTAGTGGTGCATTTAGGGGAGGTAAGTGCTGAAGGAATAAGATTTACTTTGTAGCATACTCTAGGGGGCAAGTCCAACCATCACCAACACCATGGCCCCCAAGTAAAGTTTTAAATTTTGACACTTTATTTCGTACATCTTCTAGCTGTTTGGAATCTATTTTAACTACATTTCAAAGCAAAAAACATTTTTTCTGGAAGAGCTGGAGGTATTTTACATTTATAAATAGAAGTGGATGAATTATTTATTGAGCTTTCTCTTCTTTCATTTGTCCATGTTCATGGCATTTATTGCCCATCCCTAACTGGCCTTGATGGTGGTGAGCAGCCTTCTTGAACCTCAAAGTCCACGTGGTGTTGTAGTACTGTTAGGGAGGAGTTGTAGGATTTTGACCCACTGAGAGTGAAGGAACAACAATACAGTTCCAAGTCAGATGGTGTGTTACTTGAAGGGGAATTTGCAGGTGGTGGTGTTCCTGTGCATCTGCTGCCCCTGTTCATACAGGTGGTAAAGGTTGCTGGTTCGAGAGCTGCTTTTGAAGGGGCCTCAGCGAGTTGCTGCAGTGTATCTTGTAAATGGTACACACTCCAGCCACTGTGAACCAGTTGTGGAGGAAGTGAATGTTTATGGTGATGGAAAGGATGCCATGCTGGGGCCTGAATATTGGAGGGTATTTGACATTTTGGAAAGACAGGGAGCCAGGAAAAGGTGGTAGGGTAGCTCTGTTAATTAAGGATTACATTAGTGCAGTAGTGAAAGACAACCTCGAAAGAGCAAGGTGTGGAATCAGTTTGTGAAGAGACAAGAAATATGGAAGGTAAGAGGTCCCTTGAAAAAGTAGTTTCTATGCCCTCTAACAATAGTTACATGGTAGGACAGAAGATACAGGAAAAAAATAAATGGGGCATGTAAGAAAGGTACTGCAATAATCATGGGTGACTTTAATGTAGATTGCACTCCTGGGTGTACTTTAATGTCCGTGTAGATTGGCGAACCAGATTAGCAAAGCTAGCCTGGAAAATGAATTCATAGAGTATATTCAGGACAATTTCTTAGAGCAGTACATTCTAGAGCCAACCAGGGAGCAGGCTATTGTAGACCTGGTAAGTGCGATGGGACAGGATTAATCAATAACCTGATAATAAAGGAGCCTCTAGGCGACAGCAATCAAAACATAATAGAATTTCACGTTCAGTTTGAAGGTGAGAAGTATGGGTCAAAGATTAGTGTTTTAAACCTAAATAAAGGCAATTATAAGGGTATTAAGGCAAAGTTGTCTCAAGTGAACTGGGGGCTAGGTTAAAAGGTAGGACAGTAGAGATGCAGTGGCATATTTTGAAGGAGATAGTTAGTAACTCCGAGCAAAGATTTATCCCAGTGAGAAAGAAAGACTGTTTGAGAAGGATACATCTTCCATTTCTAAATAAGGAAGTAAAGGATGGTATCAAATTGAAAGAAACACTGTGCAATTCTATGGCCTGGACCTCTGGATTATTAGCCCACTGACATTACCACTATGCCATCATCTCCTGAGATATTAAGGTACATAGATAGGTTAAGTGAGTAGGCAATTAGATAGAGTGTAATGTGGAAAAATGTGAACTGTCCACTTTGGCAGGAAGAATAGAGAAGCAGCATTCTATTTAAGTTGAGAGAGATTGCAAGTCTAGGTGATACAGAGGGAGCTGGACATCCTGGTACACAAAGCACAACAAGTTAGGCCGTTGGCCTAAGGTGCCATGGTTGGCAGGGGAGACAATATGGCAAGAAGGCCAAAAATCGGTTTCACGCAGGTGCGAAAGCACAGCAGGATCATCCGCAGAACACCAAATCCACTGCTGCTGGAGGCCCGCAGGAACCCACTTTGCATCCTGTCAATGGGATGTAACTTAAGTCCCAACCAGAATCACCCCCTGCACACCAGATTTACCGTTACACCAGCAGGAAAACACGTTGGCCCAGAACACATCTGGACAGATGTGACGTGCAAAAGTCAGGACTTACCAATAGGGCCTTGCTCAGATCACGGACATCTGAGGAGGAGAAGATGCTGGAGCCCAAAAGCTACCGGTCCCCGGAGGAACACATGCATCACACGCTGAGTGGATCCTCATGGACTTGGCTTTGCCACGAAGCAGCCCACAGAAGGTGAGAGGTCTCCATTGATGTCTCAGGTTTGCTTCAGAACATCACAGTCTTGGCCATGGGCTGCTACAGATGATCAGCAAAGGGGGTTGGAGAGGAAGGTCCAGCTGTGAGGAAGGTGTACCGGGGGGAAGGTAGGGATAGGGGAGGAGGGATTATGGGGGGAGGAGGGTGCAATGAGGGAGAATGTAGAAGTGGGGAGGAAGGTGTATGGGAAGGAGTTTGGAGGGGTGAAAGGAGTTCAGAGGAGGAAAAAGTTCAGGGTGGGGGAAAGAGAAAGGGTGGAGGAGGGAGTAAGGGTGGGGAAATATCCAGGTGAACGAGCAAAGGAGGTGTCCATGGAGTCAATGACTGCCTCCTGGTGGATGTGGTAGGAGGGAATGGTGAGTATGAGAGGGGGCATAGTGAACCAGAAGGTTAGGAGGATGAGAGTGTGACAGTGCCAGTAGGACGCACAGTGAGGGTAGTCAGTGGGGACTCAAAGGCAGACATGGACCCTGAAGGAGGGAAGAAGGAGGTCAATGTGGATGGGGCTGGGATTCTCGAGAAGGTAGGGAATGTGCTCATTCACCTGGACATCCCAGAAAGAAAAGGGTTCGGGTTGGTAGGTGATGTTGGGGAGGTGAAAGGTGATGCTGTGGGGGCGTCACCAGTGATAAGGAAAAGGACATGGATGACTGGGGGAGGGGAAAGGACTAGAGAGCTCATAAGAATCTTGACCATGACAATGGTTTTCAAATCCAAAGTGAGTAGAGCCTTGTGCTGGATGGGCACAGGTGGGAGTGCAATCAGTGGGTGGGTAGAGATGCCAGTCAGCTCAAATAGACAACTGAAAGTGAACCCCAGTAGGCATCACTGAAAATGTTCAGGACATTGAGATGAATGTGAATCAGGAAAGCTCCGCGTGCATGGGAGAATACTTACATGAGTCTCCAAAAGGCCCTGCCACACACACACTTCTCCCTCTGGAATCACTTGTGGTCTGATTGCAAGCAGCTGAACTGCTAGTCGTCGGGAGGGGAGGGGGTGCGGTGCAGTGGGGTACTCGTGAAGTCTGTAAATGAAGCTGAAAGACAACAGTGCACATTATTCAGTGAAAGCGAATATATTTTCACACTATAAAGTGACAAAATGTGTTCACCCAGGCAGCCACTTGTGATCAGAATTTCTTAACTTTTCTAGGCCTACTGCTTCTTCTAGGTGCTGCCCTGACATCCGCAAGAGGGTGGAGACCCCTGTGCAATGGTTGGCTGGTTGCCTCTGATGACTTCGGCATGCGTCGTCTGGAGGACCAAGGCTTTCAGGGCCCCAGTTTGCTTTGGCTGCCTTGCTGTGGCCCAGCGGCTCCCTCTGCGGTGACAGAGGATGAAGTTGAGGGGGTCACAGGCGGAGGGGACTGGAAGGGAGAGGAGAGTCTCTGAGATTCCTGAGTGGATGACCCAGGGGTGTCCAGCTGCCGGTCCTCCTCCAATCAGGTGCCCACGGGCCCCGACCTGACTTTTGGAGGAGAAGGAGCACCTTGAGGGAAGTTGAGGTGCCCTGTTTCCTTCTCTCGTTGCCACTGCAGGAACTCACCTATGGCTACCACAAGGGAGTGCAGTTCTGCTGGACCAGGGTCTCTATGGCATCTGCCATCCTTCCCATGGAGAACTCCATATGTTCACATGTGGGCACCACTTTATCAGAGAGCAGACAGACAGACTCTTCTGACTCACGTGCCACTCTGTTGAGGGCTTACAACAGCTCTGCGTGATATTCTCCCATCTTCTGCTGACTCTCCACGATGAGTTGAAAGGCTGAATCCATAGGCTCGTCATCGGACTCAGACCTCACAGATGCTTCTTCCCCCCACAGTCCTCCAAGTGCCAGGGAGCTCGGATGAACCCGCCTCCTCCTACTGCGGACACGTGTCCATGCGGTGACCACCAGGTTGTGAACCCAAGCCTGTTATAGATCAATGTCCCACTGAGGTGTGTGTCTCTGCAGTGGTGGAGGGTTTGGGTTAGCGCTGTGATGGTCTTCCAGGCTGCTTATTTCCAGCTCTTCAATGGAGGAGGTATCCTCTTGGCTGGAGGTAAGAACCTGGATGGAGCTGAAGGACTGGCTGGCTGAAGGTGTAGGTCACTTGTCAGAGCTCCCTGTGATCCAAAGTAGAGATAACTACTGCATGGCAGCACAGTCAAAAGCAGGAGAGAGAGCATTCACAGTTGCGTTGAGAGAGGGATCATGGAATGCAGGATCCTTACGAGAGTGTTCACCGCCAACCTCACCGTCGCCATAGACACGATTCACACCCTCACCAGTCAGAATGATGGCACACTCCTCAAAGTGAGTAATGGGTCTAACGTGGGCCACTCCACTCCCAGTCTGGGACCTCTCCCTGCTGTTGTGAGCCAGCTTCTCCTGCATGAAAACAGATGGAGAGAGTGTGGGCAGGACACGTGGCACTGTGTGGAATGTTTGTGTGGTTAGCGGAGTCATGGACAGGATGAGGACGCGAGCTCCAGAGGATATGAGCCTGATGGCGATGTGAGGGTGTGTGTGAGAGTTAGTGGTGTTGTCCCTTAAGGTGTGAGACCCCTGTAGATGTGTGATGGGTTTGTGAGTGTGTGAGTTGAGATGATAAGGTGGTTGACTTATCCTGGTGGAACGGATGAGACCATTCATCCTCTTCCTGCACTTGACGGCTGATCTCCTCTGTGATCTGGTGGCACTGACCGTCACTGCCACCGCCTCCCAGGCCGGATGGTGACTCTGGTGGACCTCCTGCAGCCAGGACGAGGGTAAAGGACATCACAACGGCCTTCCACTGCATCCAGCAGGCACCCCAGAGAGGCGACATTAAATATGGGGGCTACCGTCTTCTTTGCTTTCGGGGCCATCTGTGGCCTGGAGCAGTTCTGGTCTGAAGACATGAAGTAGGCTGCACTCTAATGGATTTTAAATATGGCGCCCGGAGAGAGGAAGCACAGAGCTCACAGCTTAGCCGGCAAATCCAAGCGACCTGCCAGCGATCCAGCGTGCTCCCCGAGAGTGCATAATTAATGAGGCGGATGTGTTGGGAATGGGATGATATGGCACAAAAAGCCGCCATCGTGGCCGGGGGTTGGGGGGGGGGTGGTAAAACGTCCTTTTTCCAGCTCGCTACCACGCTTTGTGCAAATCTCGGTCGATTCCACCCTTAGTTTGCAGGGACAGCATGTGATTAGGAAGGCAAATGTAATGTTGATGTTTATTGCAAGGGGAATAGAATATAAAAGTTGGGACATTTTACCACAGCTGTTCAGGGCCTTGGTGAGACCACATCTCGAGTACTGAGTACAGTTTTGGCCTCATTGTTTGAAAAAGGATATAATTGTATTAGAAGCAGTTCAGAGAAGGATCACTCGACTCACTCATGGGATGAAGGGCTTATCTTATGAAGAAAGGTTGAACTAGTTGGGCCTATACCATTGGAGTTTAGAAGCATGGCAGGTGATCTTATTGAAACATAAGATCCTGAGGGGATTTGATTGGGTGGTTACTGGGAGAATGTTTACTCTTGTGTGGGTGACTAGAACTAGGGGACACAGTTTAAAAATGAGAGGTCTCCCTTTTAAGGTAGAGATGAGGAGTGATGTTTTCTCTCAGAGGGTCATTAGTCTATGGAATTCTCTTCTCCAAAAAACAGTGGAGGTTGTGTCATTGAATATATTCAGGGCTCAGTTAGATATATTTTTGATACACAAGGGAATCAAGGGTTATGGGGTGTTGTGGGTGGGAGAGACAGAAAGTAGAATTGAGACCACAATCAGATCAGCCATGATCTTATCAAATGGCGGAGCTGGCTCAAATAGCATACTCCTGTTCCTAAATCCTATGTTCATAATTGCTCTCAAAGAAAATAAATGTTCCTAAGAGATATGTCCTGTTACGTTTCTTCAAGGAAATTGAAATACATTTTAGTAGCTTATTTGTTATATAAGTTGTTTAAGGGCAAACTTTAAATAAACACACCTGGCAGCTTGACTTCAAAACCATCGGTTGGCCTTAAAACCTTGCTACCTAACCCTGGTGTGCAACCAATAGTGGGAGAAAGCTGTGTCTGTGTTCTGATGAAAGTTCACAGAGCTGAAATGTTAACTCTGTTTTTCTCTCCACAAATGCTGCCTGACCAGCTGAGTATTTCCAGCCTTTTCTGTTTTTATTTCAGATTTCCTGCATCCACAATGTTTTGCTTTTGTATTGGCTGATTGATTGTTTGATTTCAACAGCAACTGATCTTATTGGTACATATTGCTGGCCGCCAACCCAAAGAGAGGGAAAAGGTGATTTTGGATTTCTATTAGCAACTTCCAATTCTAGTGAAAGAAGGTTTTACTTTTGCAATGCTGACCAACTGGCACATGGGTTGAAATGCGAATGGTCATCATCAATACTAACAGAACAGCTCAAAAGTGACAACGTAATGAATCCTGGGGCTAATGCTGATACCTGCCTGATACCCATTACGTCCACTGTTATTCACTGTAGTAACCACCAGAAGGTCAACATTCCAGAGCAACCATTGCAAAACTAGCCCTCCAAAGTTCTGTGGTTAGCTGTTCCCATCAACACAACCACACTGCCATTGTCATCTTAAAATGAACTCAGTAAATTACTGTTTGCGCAATAGGTTTTATTAAGCCTGTCTCTACAAGGGCTGAATTTTGTCTTTCACATTACAATTGCCACTTTGTTCCCCAACCCAAGGAATGCATTGACTCAACATTCTGGGTAAAACAGTTTTCATAATTTCATTAAAAACTGAGGTTACCGTGGCCATGGTGCATACTCCCCTCAACCTCCAGGGAAACAAAGCAACACTTCAATAGTGCTTCATGAGGAGAAACATCTTGCAATAGAATCCACTGCAATAGGACCCACTGTACTGCTGAAGAAGAGAGAGGAGTTTTTTCTTTAACTCATTAAGTTTGGAATGAAAGCAGCCAGGTAAACAGGTGAACAAAGCCCAGAAACCACATTAGAACCAAAGTGAATGTGCAAACAACAAGCTTTGACTCCCCTTCATTTTGAATATTTGTAAGGCACATGTATCAACTTACTGATGTTGTCACATGTGCTGTATGATTTATTACAAGCGCTTGTGTAGAAATTACCACCATTGATTTCAACAAACAAATGTTTATCACACTCACAATATATTCCTCTTTTCTCTATTTTAGTGGAAGGGTTAGCCCTTAAGATAAACAGGAAGGCTCCTCAGTTAAAACAACAAGCAGAAGAATATTTTGCAAATGTTTTGAGTATTCATTGAGCAATTTCAACAACTGTATTTTCTGAATCATTGCCTTTAGCATTGCAGAATTTAAACTTTAAACAATGCTATGCCATTAACAAAAGAGATTCACCTTCAGCCTTTGCATCTTAACATCAAGCCTAACATGACCACTGCAAACGTTTTACTCACATTTCTTCCTTCTCCCATTAGCATGTCACACACTTTTTTTTTATTTCTTCATGGGATATGGGCATTGCTGGCACACCCAGCATTTATTGCCCATACCAATTGCCCTTGAGAAGGTCTTGATTCACCTGCTTGGATGACTTGGACGAGCACAAATGGAGAACAAAGTAAATTCTAAAACACCTTGTAATAGTGAATGCAGTCAGTCCTATTGCTTTGCTTAATCTTCAACTTAAGAGAAGATTCCCCATAATTTATTTTTATTATTTAAAACAGCAAAATGACCCAATCATCAAATCCTTATGAAATATTTTGACAATCTGTAGACAGTCAGTAAAGTGTTTGTCTCCTGCCCCACTGTGGCCATTATCAGGTACTGTTCAACCCCTTTCATTCACTGTCTGATATTTGGTGTATGCTATTATTTCTTGGAAGGATTTGACCCGACATCAATATGAGCATTGACTTAATCAAATGAAATTTAAACAACAATATAAGCTTTCAAAATCCTGACAACTAATTCAATGGTTATAATGAAGGGAACCTATTTCTATTATAAAGGAATGACTTAAAAGTTAAACCAAAGAAAGAGCTTACATTTACATTTCAGTACCTTTCACATCCTCAAGGACATCCCTTTGTACTTCGTAGTCACTGAGTTATTTTTGAAGCATAATCACTGTTATTTTCTTGACACACATGACCCTCAATACACACACAGCCTAAGGTCTTCCTACAAAAGATAGTAAGAATGCACAGACCTGCTCCATGTTTCAGGTTTCTACGGCATTATCTGTATTTGTCTTCAAAGTCTACTTATTCCATTCTACTTGATGCATAAGCATATTTAGGCTGAGTTTCCACTTTTAGTGCAATCGGGAAATTACGGCCTAAATTGCTTAGTTCAAGTTTCTGCTAAGTTAATTTGCATAATCAAAGGTCTTCAATGAAGCTGCATGATAATGGCAGCATTTAGAGCAAAATATATTTTTCCATTTGAATGTATTCCTTGATTTATTTAAGAGCGGTAACCAGGTGCACTTTTCTTAATTCAGCTAAAAGTAGGTTTAACACTAAAAATAGGCATCTCAGTAAGGATGTTCAGTCCTCCACCCGTAAGTAACTTGATTTAAAATGACTGAAAATGTCTTTTCAAAGTATGCTGAACATTTTAATGGTTTAACTGGGGTACACTAGTCAGCTTCTTAGTAAATTACATATTTTTTGACATGAGAACCTTTTAAAGGACGCCTACCAGTGCGGAAGAAAATTGATGCAATTTTAAGAGTCTTCTCACATCAGCTAAATCGAAAGAATCTCACAATTTTAAGCTGGCCTTAGTGAGCGCAGCCTGATTCAGGATGCTCAACCCTTGAGGAACAGGTCACAGGAAGCACAGATATAAGTGGCTTTGGTTGTAACTTAATGTTGAAAGTTCTCTGATATTTTGCAATGGTTTGGCCAATTGTGCTTGGATTTCACAGATATTCCTAGAGCCACAGAAGACAGTGAAGTCACTTAGAGCTTGAACATACTCAAATAATGAGGAGCCTACCACTATACCATAATAAATTAGCTAAACCTCTACCCCCATTTTCTTTTCCCAGGCAATTATCATACACAAGAAATTCTCTCAGCTATTAAAATGGTTTCACGCAAAGAGAAAAATTTTCATATTTAAAGCAAGAGATATGTACAAAATATGGCAACAGTTGCTTTGAATGTTCCATGTGAAACTACACCTCATTGATTTATGTAACTAGTATAGTGCTACATTTAGAAGGGAAATAAATCAAACTCAGGTAATTACAATTCCATTAGCCTTTCATCAATAGCAAGAACAATACTGAAACTATATTACAGAATATGTTGGAGGGGTGTCTGTATATTAGTAGCTTTATAACTGACGGCCGGTGCAGATTTAGATAATATGGTCATGCTTTGTCAAATCTCCTTGACTTCTTTGAGAATGTTACAAGTAGCACCCAATGATGCCAGAAAACGCATGACAAAGTCTTATACGAAAGAACCAGAATGTTGGAATCCAAGAGGGGTCAGGGTCACAATTCCAAATAAATGAAAGGTATTTGTCAAATGCAGACGAGGGCTTTGGCAAACAGTTCCACTCTGATCCCAGTTTTTTCTAGGCTTGGCTGCCGGGAACAGATTGGTCAGCATCTGAAGAGAGCGGGGTTGATGTTTTGGGGGAATACAGTTCTGATGAGGGTGGGGATCTCTGCACCCAGGCTGTTGACCTGTTCTCCCTTCTTTATTTTCACAATACATCTGGGGCAGGGTTTTCCCTTCCTGAAGTGGGGCAAATGGCAAACCCATGTCAGTGGGGGGAGGGGGTTTGCAAATCAGTTGGGCAGATCCCAGAAGTGCAAGTCCTGCCCCCATTCGCATCACAGGTGATTTTGATCAGGGCAGGATAAGGGGGCACATCGTGAGTCCACATGCAGTAGTTGCATCCTTGCCGGCTTCATTGCAGGAATGCGCATCTTAGACCCCCCCCACAATTTCATTGGAGTCCGACCAAATTCTGAAGGTAAAGTGATTCACGCCAGCTCACAGTTGTCATGAACCATGGGGGATCTCTAGTCTGGAGTCAGGGGAATCCTGTGACAAGTAAATTCAAGAGGTGTTGACAACTACATATGTCATAATGTAATGCTGTATAATAAGTTAAATATATTTTTAATGCAGTGATGGGTGATGGGCCTTTGTTCTTAAAAGGCAAGTGACCATTAAATTGACCAGCATTGTGAAAGCAGAAAAGTATTCAGGTGCTTTAGAGTACATTATCCACTTGATAAAAAGCTCTTCTGCAATGAACGGTATTAAAATTCAGATGTGACTGTGTTGATTGTCCTCTATGCTTCAATCTTTTCATTTAATTTCAGTTCAGACAGCTGTTTGACTGCTTCAAAGCTTGAACAAATAGCTAAGCTATTTGAATGACTTCAGAGGCATTAATGTATTCAGCTCTGGAGGTTTTGTTGATACAGCAGTGCAATGAAATTTCATTGTAACTGCTTGGCTGAACTCCAATCTCACAAATGGATTCAGCTCAATGGGAGTTGTTGACACCGCTATCAAGGGGAATTATGAGTTTATTTATATTGAGAGTGTTATGAGCTCCAAAGAAGATAATGCATTTTTGGAGTGGGATTTTCAATGCCTGTTGTTTATTTTGACAGTTTTATGAGCTCTTAAGAAGATAGTATATTTGAAGTTGCTTTTGAATAGTTCATTTTGATAGTTCTATGAACACCTCAAAGACGTCCCAATGCTAATATAGGGCTTATCAGTCATGTACATGGTGGACACTGGATGAGTCAACATGGAGGGGATGAGAGGGTATGTGGGGCCATAGGGGTATAGAGGGGGTATGGGGATGAGTGGGGATAAGGCATCATGAGGGAGAGTGAGGGGTGAGGATGAGTGTGTTTTTCCAGAATTGCTTTGTTCTCATTAGGAACTGCTGCAACATTTACACTTATAGATCCTCCAACTTAACCCATTTTCTGTTTGCTCAAAGGATAAGGTGAGCTGGTTAGCTCAGTTAGCTGGCTGGCTAGAGTATTGTTCAGGATAAGACCAACAGTGCAGGTGTGATTCCTGTGTTGACTGAGGTAGATTGAGGACCTGCCTCCTTGCCCTACCCCTGGATATATGAAGGCAATGGCAATCCCCACTGTGAAGAAAATGACTCAGGGTGAAGCATCAGATCACAATGAGCCAAGAACCTCTCTTTGGGCAGAGCACAAATGAATGAACCAGGTCTAGAATATTTTTCAAAGTCCAGGACGGAAATTCAAATTAACCAAATGTAAATTTTAACATAAAAATGCCTTCACTCAGAGGTTTTGGAATAATGTGTGACAATGAACTCAAAAGATATTAGAGGAATTCGAGATGCACCTAGCTACTAGGTTGCCAGGTGAAATGTTAAGAATAATACTAAGAAATGGGACGGCCGAAATACCATTACTCCTAGGCTTACTCTGACTTTTCCTATTGACTTTGCCCGAGGCTGCGCAGTACCAGCTGAGCATGGACTGCAGTGCGCAGCCGCGCTCTAGCTCTAGGGGGCAGCAGAGCTCCACCGATGACGGAGGAACGTAAAGGTCGTAAACTTTGCGTCTCTTTTGCGGCGGGCCGGAAAGTGAAGCAGTTTCTGTGGAAGCGCAGAAAACGTTTGGGAGGTGAGAGGGGAACTGGGGTGGTTGAGCAGAGTTAGCCCTTCTCTGCGGGCTCGGGCATTTCAATAGAAACAGCTTCCCGGCCTTTAGAGGCTTCCGTTGAGTTTATGGGGTGAGGGAGGCTTGTGAAGGTGGGAATGTGACAGGTTTGTGGAGAGTGAGTAGTTTGGGAACATCACCACCTGGAAGTTCCCCTCCGAGTCACTCACCCTCCTGACTTGGGAACATTTCCCTGTTCCTTCACTGTCACTGGGTCAAAATCCTGGAATTCCCCCTCCTCCACACCACATGGACTGCAGCGGCTCAAGAGGGCAGCTCACCACCACCTTCTCAAGGGCAACCAGGGATGGGCAATAAATGCTGGCCCAACCAGCGAAGCCCACATCCCGTGAAAGTACAAAAAAATTGGGGGTTCACTAGTACAGGAAGGAATTTTCAATACACTTGAGTTGGAAAGGCGAAGGGAGTGAGGATGGGGGTGGGTGGTTGGGTGGCTGGGGGGAGGGTTGTCTGGTTAAATGAAGATTTTTTTAATCAATTTGCTGAAGGACAGGGATGAATGAGTTATATCTGTGCATATTAAAATAATCTAGAAAGGAAATAGTGGGGCACTGAGTCCTAGAAACTATACACCACATTGAATTATTTGAAGTAGCAATAAAAAGAATATTTAAGGGTAATGCAGTAAATGTGACACACTTGGATTTTCAAATGACCTTTGATAAGGTACCATGTAAATAGACTCATATCTGCAGCCAGAGTCCTTGGAGTCAGGGATAAGTAGTAGTAAACTAATGAGGAAACAGAGGAGAGGTTAAAGGTATTTAGTCAGACTGGCAGGGGATAGGAAATAGTGTTCCACAGGAATTGGTGCTGGAACAGCTGTTCCCCATTTATGTAAACCATTTGGACTCTGGAATCAGAATTACAATTTCAAAATTTGCAGATGACACCAAATTGGGGCACTGGCTACTACAGAGGAAGATTGTGATCAAATGCAACAAGATGTTAATAAACTTGTAGAATAGGTGTGTAAATTGCAAATAAATTTCAATGTGGATCAGCAGGGAATATATTTTGGTAGAAAGAATATGAGCCAACACACTCCTGGGGAAATCAGAGTCAAAATAGGGTAGAGCAGCGCAGAGATTTAGGAGTACCGATTCACAAATTGACCTTGTTAGCCTTCAGTGCTACTTTTAATTGACTGGGCGACACATTTTCCCAATGACCCACCATGTAGGTATTATGTTGCTCTTAGAAACTCATCCAGCTCACCTTTGAGTATTTGTAGTAATTCAGCATTCACTGCATGTGCTACAACTTGTTCTGTAGATTAGTGATTCTGTGAAAACAAGTATCTCCTCAAATCTAACCTAGTTTTTTTCTGCTTGTGCATCTATTTATTTCCTCTGGTGTCCCTTATTGATATAATTTGTTTGGCATGTCCACTTAGACCAAGTCTCATCCTTTTATTATTTTAAAAGACTTCCATCAAATGCTCTCAAAATCTATATTTTTCTGGAGTAACAAAGCCCAGTTCTCTAAGTCTAGTCTTTGCACCTTTGAACAAAGTATTAATCTAGTGCCCCTCCACTGAACATTTTCCAGGGCCTCTAGCACCCAGCAAATGAGCGATCCTAAATGGGAAACAATATTCTAGTTGAGACCAAGGCCTTTTGTAGTGACAGAATAGTATTTGTTGTTTGACATTGTCTTGACGATATCTCTTTTGCTTTTGCAATAGCCTCATGAAATTAGTAATGGATCTTTAAGTGACTCATACACCCAGATCCTTCTCCCACTCTGCATGGTGTAAACACATTGCTTGGAAATTCCCCTACCCACATGCGTAACACCACATTTATTTCTATCAGTTAATTCCTGAATGTCCTGTATTTCCACTCTCAGCCATGCCGTTGATTGATCTCCAGGAAAAGATAGGTATCAATATTGACAAATGGCTGCTGGTCCAAAGTGGTGTACAACCCAACGGACGTGCAGCTCGTTGCCATGTATTTGAGAAGGAGTGGATCGAATGTGCACATGGAATTGGGAAGACCAGAGCCATAAAGGAGTGTAAACTGGAACTGGACGATTTCCATGAATGTTTGCAGCGTCGGAAATTGGTAAGTAGCCAGATGCTGTGTGGTAGTGATGACATGCTGCCTTGTCACAAAGACTTCATTAAACTGTAATTGTGGGTATGAAATTTTCTTGCAATGTTGAAAAATGGACCTGTAGATTCAGCCCCTTAAACTTAGGTTATGTGCCAAAAATTATTTAAAAGCGCACATGGACTAGGCATTGGTTCCTGTACTAGTGGAAATAATTTGAAATGTGAATATCACACTAACTTGGTTCAAGTACTAGTTTTTTGTTCCAGACTCTGCACTGATTTTGTACCCATTTGCTAAACACACATGACAATCCTGCAATGTTGGAAGGATGTTTCCCCATTGCCTGTAGCAGATTAGACTTCCGTGAACTCCAAGTGTTTTGCTTACATTATTTCTGCATGTTGCTTTGTTCACAGCAAAAGAGGCTGCATGATATCAGAATGCAAAAGGAAAAGCTGATGAAGGAGGGCAAGTACACTCCTCCAGACCACCACACTGGCAATGAAGAGCAACGTCCATAATTGCTGCCCTCGCTTCATCACATTGGCAAGAGCAAACATCAGTGCAGATCCTCCCAACAGTTGCAACTAAAGACTGAAATATTGCTGTTGGTCTGCTAAAGATTATCATGGAAGCTGGTGTGCCATATGTACTAGTTTAGTTATGGGTGTGGCCGTTCACTGGCAATAAATCTGTATAATTTACCATCAGAGGATTAAATTCAAATTAATATGACACTTTGCTATCTGTGTTTTTAATTTGTTTAAAGATCTTGTAGCCTCAATCTTGTTTTGTTAGTACTGTCTCCTTGTATTGTTGGTAAAGTCTGGAGAATACACATTGTTAAACCTAACATGCCAGATCAGTGTGCATTGGCCTTGTTGCCTAGCCACTTAACTCCACCCCTCTTCCTGACCATAGTCTGAGATAGAACCAGATTGTTTCCACCTTGATATCTTAATTGATTGACCCTGAGCTGACCTTCCACCCCTTATCCAGTCCATCACCAAGACCATTTACTTCCACCTCTGTAACATCCCATTCTGACCCTGCCTCAGTTTGTCTACTTCTGAAACTTTCATCCCTATCTTTGTTACCTCTGGACTCAACTACTGCTATGCACTCCTGCCTGGCCTTCCACCTTGCACCCACAGTCAACTTGAACTCATCTGAAATTCATCCTAATTTCATGCCAAGTCTCATTCACCTATCACTCAAATACTTGCAGACCCACATTGGCTCCCTGCTCAGTAACACCTCCATTTATTTTTTGAAAAATTCTCATCCTTGTTTTCAATTCCCTCCATGATGTTGCCCCTCCCTGTTTATAATCTCCAACGCTACAACCCTCTGAGAACTTGGAGCTCTTCCAATTCTGACCTCTGCACATCCTGATTTTAATTGCTCTGCTATTGATAATTCTGCTTTCAGCTGTCTAGGCCCAAAGCTCTGGAATTCTCTCCATAAACCCCCACCTCATCACCCCCTTAAAACCTGTCTTTTTCACCACATTTTTGATTGCCCCATTTCCTAATGTGACTCCATGTCAAATGTTTTTACTACATTAAAGGCACTATATAAATGCACATGAAGGTGTATTTCACTGGGTTGTTCTCAGGATCATCTGGATGCCACTTATTCACTTGGTATATTAGTGTGAGACTCTTTCCCCCTCCACATTTGAAGAGTTGGGCTGTTTGTTGGGAGTCACTCCGGCTCTATCTGTTTAGATTTGGGGGTGGGGAGGGGTGGGGAGGGGGGCAGTGTCTTCCATCGCTTTAATGACAACAGTTGGAACACACTGGTGATAATAGTAATGCTGGTCCTTATTTCAACCTATTCCACAAAGCACTTGCTGGCATTTAATGTGGGAACACCATGTGCCATGGATTTGTCATGTCACCAGCATCCTGAAAGTGCTGACTGTGGTGCAAGTGGAGCCATGTAAGGTTTTTAATGGTTGATCACTTTGAACAATAAATATGCTTGAATTAACTTGTCAGTTCCTATCAAGGATTCCCACGGACTGTATCCTTCAACTCCAAGAAGCAATTGCCTTTTGTTTTACCATAAAGTCTGTGGAAAGAAACTTGATGGTCACTGATTCAGCAACAGTTACCCCTTCTGGTGATGGTGGTGGTGAGGAACATAACAGATGGCTCGAGTATATTTTCATTATAACAAAATAGAGAAAATTCAAATTCACTTTAAAGGAGAATGAAAGTCAAGGACTAGTTATATAAAAATCAGTACAATACTATATAATGCAGGAATCATTAGCCAGTCAATTTCTTAAAAATACAACCATCGTTTGAGCTGGATCAGAACTCATTGCTTTGCCCATCTTTCACGAGAACAGTATTTTTATCGGGTGAACAGATGAACTAAAATAAAGGATAAAAGCAAAAAACTCTAGATGCTGGAAATCCAAAACAAAAATAAAAATACTTGGAAAAACTCAGCAGGTCTGGCAGCATCTGCGTAGAGGAACACAGTTAACGTTTTGAGTCCATATGACTCTTCAACAGAACTAAGTAAAAATAGAAAAGAGGTGAAATATAAGCTGGTTTAAGGTGGGTGGGGGGGGTGGGCAGGTAGAGCTGGATAGAGGGCCAGTGATAGGTGGAGATAGCCAAAAGATGTCATAGACAAAAGGACAAAGAAGTGGTGATATTATCTAAGGAATGTGCTAATTAAGGGTAGAAGGCAGGACAAGCAAGGTACAGATAGCCCTAGTGGGGGTGGGGTGAGGGGGAAGGGATTGAAATAGGCTAAAAAGTAGAGATAAAGCCATGGATGGAAATACATTTAAAATAATGATGAACTAAAATCATTGGCATTCTTATTTTTTGAGCAATTTTTGCCCATTCCACCATCTTATCAATATCACAGCTTCATTTTCTCTTTTAAGGGCTTGAAGAATAGAAGGTTCATGGTTTCCTTTGATCTTGAATCATTGTTTGCTGATGAAATGTAAACAGAACAATGGCTGAAATACAGTAATGATTCTTGAATGCTCCAGTCTGAATTTACAAAGTACCATTTCAGTAATTAGCCCACTCCAAGTGGGGAAGCTAATTAGTTGTCTGTTTGCATTTGCCTATCATTGTTCCAGCTGCCTTTATTATTGTAAAATGTGAGGTTGTGGTGGCTGACAGTCCCTGAACACTGTTTCAAAGCTGCAAGTTAATTGATTTTTTAAATGCACCTTGATTTTTTTTTTCAAAAAAACATGATTATTCAATTTGTAACTTTAATCTATAATCAGTGTTTTTTTTTCCAAAAATTAACAGTTTCTAAATAATGAATAATCTCCAAAGCATTTCTTTTATCTGCTGATCTCATATTATATAACCCAGTGGGGTTCTGTGGAAATGTAATGGTGGCAATTATCAACCAAATTTAATTTATTTTTAGGTCTCTGCCATTCTAAGAACCTGTCTTCTAATTATCCTCATTTCCTGTGGAGAGATGTTTCCTTGGGACATTAATTGAAATTGGGAGCTTACTATTAGATGGATTCATATTGTGTTACTCTCAGCACCAATACACTGAAACATTGGATCCCCCTGAGCTTTACTGTGGGAAGCCTCAGTCACGAATTTAAAAAAAGAAATGTTTCATTGCAGATGGTGGTGGGTCCTCCCCTTGATCAGTTATAATCCTTTGTGGTGATAGTGATCCCATGATGCTAATTACATAGAGAATTTTAACAACAACGAAGGAGGGGTGTTATATGAGCAAGTCCAGATGGTGTGTGGCTTGGATGACAACTTAAAAGGTGATCGAGTTTGCTGAATGCTCTGCTCTTGTCTTTCTTGGCAGTACAGGTCTTGGGAGGGAGATACTCTGGGCAATTACCACCGTGCACCTTGTGATCATACAAACTGTAGACACATTGTGCATGTGACGGAGGCAGTGGATGTTGAATCTGATGACTGCTGATTAATGCTACAGAGAAAACGGTTTCTGCCAGGAATTAAGGTTCTAAATGCAGAATCTTAGTTTTACAGATTTTATTATAAGAAAGATACAAACAACACACAGAGATGCCAAAGCTCTAGGAGTCTTTGCAATACAGATGTTGAGTTCAAACCGTAGGCAGGCTAACCCTCGTGTGTTTCATGTTTTAAGATCAGCTAACAGGCCATTACGTTATGTCCCTTCCATGAAACTAACTTACTGCTGATTGAGAGTAAGTCTTATTCTCTCAAAATAACAAAGAGTGTCTCGTATCAGGAAGTAAAAGGTTTCACAACACAGTCTCAGAATATAACAGACTGCCTTATTTTTTTATAGGTACAGCAAAAAGATATTTAGTCACCAACCAGATAGATGCATCCATGAAAGCTTCCAAATCTATCTTAGATGCAGATGCAGGCACCAGCCTTGCAAGTTAGTGTCTTCCTGATATTCTTCAGATATAAGCTGTTTAAATACATCTCTGAAGAATTTGCCTTTTACCCACAAAATTGAATCTTTATTTCACAATGGAACCTGAATACCAGTTTACCAAGCATTGCTTCTCCAACGATGACAGCTACCAATCAAATGAACTGCTCTTTGCTTGAATTGTATTGAGCGTCTCGAGTGTTGTTGCAGCTGCACCCATTGGGCAATTGTTTCTTCATCACACTTGTTGGGTTTCTGTGACATGAAAAGAAATCCAACACTGTATATTCAAAATTTTATTCTTATTGCTATTTTTTAAAATGGATTTTCTGCTGAACTAAAAAGGATGGCTGCTACAAGTCACATGATCACAAGTTTGACTCACAACAAAGATATACCCCAGTGAGGAAGTAGGATTCTAGGAAGGGGATAAACCAACCATGCTTAACCAAGGAAGGTAAGGATAGAATCAAATTGAAAGAAAAAACAAACCATGCAGCAAAGATTAGTGGTAAGCCAAAGGATTGGGAAAATTTTAAAAGCCAACAAAAGATGACCAAAAAGTAATAGAGGGAGAACATAAATTTTGAGGGTAAACTTGAAAGTAATATAAAAACAGACAGTAAGAGCTTCTTTAAATGTATAAAAAGGAAGAGAGGCAAAATGAACATAGGCCCCTTAGAGAATGAGGCTGGGGAAATAATAATGGGAACCAGGAAATGGGGCAAAGAAGTTGAATAAATATTTTGCACCAGTCTTCACAGTGGAAGATACTAATAGCATTCCAAAATACTAAATAATCAAGGGCAAAAGTGGGGGAGGAAATAAAAACCATAATTATTACTAGAGAAAAAGTGCTGGGGGTACTAATGGGGCTAAAGGCCGATAAGTCCCCTGGACCTGATGGGTTGCATCCAAGGATATTAAAGGAAGTAGCTGCAGCGATAGTGGATGCACTGGTAGTAATCTTCCAAGAACCCTTGGATTATGGAAAAATCCCAGAGGATTGGAAAACTGCCAATGTAACACCCTTATTCAAAAAGGGAGGGAGACAAAAAGCAGGTAACTATAGGCCAGTTAACTTAACATCTGTCATTGGGAGAATGTTAGAGTCAGTTATAAAGGATGTATTAGCAGAGCATTTAGAAATACAATATAATCAAGCAGAGTCAGCATGGCTTCATGAAGGGGAAATCATGCCTGACAAATTTATTAGAATTCTTTGAGGAGGTAACAAGCAGGATAGATAAAGGGGAACCAGTAAATGTAATATATTTGGATTTCCAAAAGGCATTCCATAACGTACCACACATAATGCTACTGAATAAGATAAGAGTCCATGGTGTTGGGGCTAGTATATTGGCATGAATAGAGGATTGGCTAACTAATTGAAGACAGAGTTGGAATAAGGGGGGCATTTTCAGGATGGCAACTGTAAGTAGTGGAGTGGCACAGGCATCAGTGCTGGGGCCCACAAATATTTACAATATATATTAATGACTTAGATAGGGAAAGTAAATGTACTATCACCAAGTTTGCAGATGACATAAAAATAGGTGGGAAGGCAAGTGGTGAGGATGACACAAATAGTCTACAAAGGGATATAGACAGGTTAAATGAGTGGGCAAAAACTTAGCAGATGGAATATAATGTGGGAAAATATGAGGTTATGCACTTTGGCAGGAAAAATAGAGGAGCTGAATATTTTTTAAAAGGGGAAAGGTTGCCGAAAGCTGCAGCACAGAGGGATTTGGGGGTCCTTGTGCGTGAATCACAAAAAGCTAGCAGACAAGTTCAGCAGGTAATAGGGAAGGCAAATGGAATGTTGACCTTTATTTCAAAGGGAATGGAGGATAAAAATAGGGAAGTCTTGCTAAAACTATACAAGGCACTAGTTAGACCACACCTAGAATATTGTGAACAGTTTTGGTCCCCTTGTCTAAGGAAAGATGTACTGGTTTTGGAGGTAGTCCAGAGAAGGTTCACTAGGTTGATCTCAGGTATGGGGGGGATTTTCTTATGAGGAGAGGTCGAGTAGGTTGAGCCTGTACTCATTGGAGTTTAGAAGAATGAGAGGTGACATTATTGAAACATATAAGATTCTTAGGGGGCTTGACAGGGTAGATGCTGAGAAGTTGTGGGAGATTCTAGGACCAGAGGGTATAATCTCAGAGTAAGGGGTCGCCCATTTAAGACAGAGATGAGGAGGAACTTCTTCTCCCAGAGGCTAGTGAATCCGTGGAATTCTTTACCACAGAGGGCTGTAGAGGCTGGGTATATTCAAGGCTGAGGTAGACAGATTTTTAATCAGTAAGGGAATCAAGGGTTATGGGGACAAAGCAGGAAAGTGGAGTTGAGGATTATAAGGTCAGCCATGATCTCATTGAATGGCAGAGCAGACTCAATGGGCCAAATGGCCTACTTCTGCTCTTACGTCTTATGTTTGGCTATTTGTTCTGGGAGCCACCACCAGGAGTTACAAGAACAAAAGATTCCACTTGCCAACCAATCAGCATTGTCTTCACGTACAATATAAATTGATGTTGTCCCCTTATGTTGGTATTCTTGCCAAGTGTCCTGATGATTGCAAGATGAAAAGATTTAACGTCTCGCTTTTTAGCAATAGCAAAATAATTCTTCACTCAGCCTGTGTAATCTCACACCTCATTGTACAGACCCCTTGTAATCAATGAAAGCAGAGAAAGTGCAGACGAACTGACTCCCCAACCAGAATTATCACATAAGAGAGAGATCAAAACTCATTATACTAGAAGAGATGCAAATAACTAAATGTCACTTAAGGAGGAACAATAGAATTCTGGCCAGAAGAACAGAAACTAATTATTAAGCTACAATTAACCATTAATGTCACATGTCACATGTCCCAAGCCTCTGGCCTTTTTGGACAGTTTTAACATTACATCTTCAGCTTCCAACTGGTGAACCACAAAGAAGCAGGCCTCCAAGCAGAACAACATCCTGCTCCTGAAGCCTGTCTTTGCTGGAAGATTTCTTACCAACGCCTTCAGAACCAACCAAGTCTCTGTGTAACTACTTTGTTTGCGGTATCAGCACCAAAAGTAAAAGCGAATTCTACAACGCTGGTCTTCAGTCAGCTGAACTTGAACTCCTACGTAAAAGAATTCCTCTTAGAACTCTGGAAATCATGTGAATTAATGTTCATTTCTGTGGTTCTTGTTCTGATGCTATCCATAACTGTAAAACTCCTTTTTCTAATTGCTCCCCCCCCCCCACCCCAACACCGCCGCCGCCGACCCCCCCCCCCCCCCCCCCCCCACCCCCCCCCCCCACCCCCCCACCCGGCACTGCCGTGTGTGTGTGTATGTGTGTAGTGAAGTGGGAAGTTGCAAACACTCCCTCTCCGGATTTTGAATGTGAAACAAGTTAACTTTCAGAGTTAATCATAATGCAAGTTTGCTGTGGGTTATTAGTAAACTGGATCACAAAAACCGAGGGTTTGGGAAAACATGCCACTGCATACTTTAAAAATCATTCAAAACTCCTTCTGCTTATGGACAGGTGGTGAGAGGAATTAAGTGCAGTTTGCCTGACTCTCTCCTGTAACACACTCCTGACTTGATGGTAGATGGTAGAAAGGATTTGATGGGGTCAGCAGGTGAATCACTCACCACAGGGTAGCCAACCTTTGCTCCTTGCAGCCATTGCGGCGTAATATCTAATTCAGCTAAGGCTGGTCAACATGATGTTGATAGTGGGAAACTTAACATTGCTGGTATCATTCTAGGTCAAGGGAGATAGCTCGGCCTTCTCTTGGACATGGCCATTACCTGCTACACGCATGTTACCCGCCATTTATCAGCCCAAGCCTGGGTATTACCCTGTCTTGCTGTAAGATGGCATCGGCTGCTTTGTTACCAGAGGATTTGTGCATGGAGTTGAACAATGGAATTGTCATTAGAACTGACCTTGTGATGGAGGGGAGGTCACCAATGGAGCAGCTGAAGATGCTTGGATCAGCAGACTGTATGTAAATGCACCACTTATTTTAAATCTTAAGTGAAATTCACATTACAAGTCAGGTAATTGTTAGGGAATAATAAGGAGAAAACTTAATAAACATACTAAAGAAAAAAACTTGGTCGAGCTTCTGCTTTAGGTACAATCGGGAAATTACACCAAAATGCACCGATCTTCTGACTTAAAGTAACACTTCTAGTTTCCACTCAGACTGATTTGCATAATCCCAAACACAAAATTTCTCGATTCTGAGCAACAGCATAAATGAGCATAATAATTAGTGACTGGAAATAACTAATTGGGC
The DNA here is from genome assembly GCF_017639515.1 of Carcharodon carcharias. Taxonomy (NCBI): domain Eukaryota; kingdom Metazoa; phylum Chordata; class Chondrichthyes; order Lamniformes; family Lamnidae; genus Carcharodon; species Carcharodon carcharias. Next base: position 35,316,150 of record NC_054485.1, on the reverse strand, counting down.
TTCAAGTATATGAGGAGACATCTTATAAAAGCTGAACATTTTCCCTTCATTTTTCTCTCTGCAAACCTTTTACTACCATATGCCTTCCCTTAAGAGAGTTGATTTGATTGATGTAAATTAAGTTTATTTATTACAATACTGTAAAGAGCACTAAGTGATTTCAATCTGAGTAGAATGCAAATTGATTTAAGAAGATTTTTTACTTTATGCTGCCCTGTTCACCACAAACTACAAACGCAATATGACGAACCCTCCCAAATGGGCACAATCATCAGGAACTCACCATCACCACCATTTTGACCTGAGGACACAACTAGCTTTGTGGACCGTGCACGCTTTGGGTGAAGTGATTTTAGAACCAGTATAAAAAAATTGTGGTAAACATGCATAAGTGGTTTTGGGCACGTATCTCACTTAAATTTTAAATTCCATGATCTAGGTGCTGATTCGTCTGATTCTGCACAGGCTGCATGGAAATAACAACAACACTCAAGAAGCTTGACTCCATCCAGGACAAAGCAGGCCACTTGATTGGCGCCCTTCCACAAATATTCACTCTCCCCACCACCGACACACAGTAGCAGCAGTGTGTACCATCTACATGATGCACTGCAGAAACTCACCAAGCCTCCTTAGACAGCACCTTCCAAACCCACGACCACTGCCATCTAGAATGACGAGGGCAGCAGATACATGGGAACACCACACCCTGGAAGTTATCCTCCAAGCCACTCACCATCCTGACTTGGAAATATATTGCCGTTCCTTCATTGTCACTGGGTCAAAATACTGGAACTCCCTGCTAACAGCACCATATGTGTACCTACACCATAGGGACTGCAACAGCAGCTCATCACCACCTTCTCAAGGTCACTTAGGGATGGGCAATAAATGCTGGCCCAGCCAGCGATGCCCACATTGCTAGATCTTTGTGGACAGCTTTCTTCAAGTTCAATGATGAGCGCCATTGCTTTCACACTGGCCACAAAAATATAGCTCATTACATATTTAGTGTATGCAATAGTACTGGAGAATGCACTTGAAATTGTAATTATAACCATACCAGATGATTGGGCACTGTAACACTTTACATTTCTGAATTCCGTATTAACGTTATTCAAACATTTCAAATCCAAATTTTCATTACAATTTACTACCTTATCTACCTTCACTTATACCTGCTACATGTTACTGAGCTGCCTCCACATTACATAATTACCTCAAATGGTAAAATTGCTCCATATAAGAATGTACTAATTAAAACCCGTACTTTATCAATAAACCACATCCCTCTCTAACTAGCAGTTTTTCCAATTAACTAAATTGATTACTGTTAATCCCTATTTCCAGTATTTTATGCAGGTTCTTTGATTGAAAGCTTACAACGTGAAATTTAGTACTCTGCTTGTTTGTCCCTACAACCACACCAAACCCCTCCACTTCTCTCTCTCTCTCTCTCCCTCTCTCTCTCTCTCCATCCCTCCCCACACAACTTAAACCAGCTTATATTTCAACTCTTTCTTGGACTCGAACTCAAGTTCTGTCGAAGAGTCATGAGGACTCGAAACGTCAACTCTTTTCTTCTCCACCGATGCTGCCAGACCTGCTGAGTTTTTCCAGGTAATTCTGTTTTTGTTTTGAAATTTAGTACTGGTCTGATTTTAAACTCTAATTTAAAAAAACGTTTTAACAAAAACTGAAAATCTCATGACATCCCGTGTTCAAAATAAAGCACTTTTTGAACTACTGTCACTGTTGTATTGTAGGAAACATTACAGCCAAATTGTGCACAGCAAGTTCCACAAACAGCAATGAGTTAGTAACCAGATAATCTGTTTTTTCTTTAATGATGTTGGTTGAGGGATAAGCATTGGCCAAGACACCTGGAAAGGGAGACGTGGTCTAAGTTCAACATCTCAACCAAAAGACTGCAACTGATAATGCAGGACTCCCTCAGTATTGCATTGAGGTGTTGGCCTAGATTATATGCTCAAGTCTTTGTGGGACCAGAACTCCCAACCTTCTGACTCAGGCGAAAATGCTACCAACTGATCGAAGCTGTGCACTGGAAAATCTCACATCTATTGTCTGATTTTCTGAAACAAGCTTGCATTTTACACAGATGTTCTGTCTTTGCAACAATAACATCCTACTTTTAAAGAACACCTTTAAAATAGTAAAATATCCAAAGACATGTCACGGGAGCATTATCAAACCTGCAGAACAGTGCAGTGCTGCAAGAATTGACATGGGTCAAAATGACTCGATCTTCAACCATCATTGTTTTTAATTCCCTTAATTTGGCTCTAACATAGGCACATTATCCATCTCAAAGTCACAAGTTAAAGTATCATGAGATCAAAGCCAAACAGTGCTGCATCCTCCATCCTGTGCTAAAAATGCAGATGTTTTTTTCAATTGAGCTATCTTCCTTTTTGGTGCTTTGGTGGAGAAAGAAAGCTTTTCTGCTGATGTTTCACTGTATGCTGAAGTTTGTACTCTACATTTTAAGTCTTCCTATCCATGTCCCCTAGTAACTCCTTATTAAGCAGGTGGTTATTTCACATTAGAATTTGTTGGTCTTATAGGAGAGATTCTCAAATTAATGGTTCATTGATCAACTTAACATTGTTCTGTCAATGTGTCAATGTACAATTGAAACCATTTTCAGACATTACAATTTAAGAATCATATTTCTCTATTTAGCAATGTCTGAAAGCTAACAATGCTACAGTACAAAAACAAATTAATTGCAGCATTACGTTAGCACCCATGAAATGTTTTGCCAAGTCTCAAAACTAATTTCTAACAAAAATAAAAGACAATCTAATTGTAATGTGAAAGTAATAAATCAGTTTTCAGTCCAGTCCTGAGAATTTGAAAGCATTTTTGCACTAAGAAGGTTGAATTATACAATATTGGAATCTAGTTACATAACCTGATAAAGTGGAAATCTACTGCCTAAGACTGAATTATCTGGCAATTTGAATAAAGAGTGGTAAATTGTACATGTTTTCTCACAAGAGTTTCAGCACATTGTCCTCTCATATTAAAGGCACTGCTGTGCTAAAATCGTAATAAACATAATATAAAATGTTCCAAATCAAATTCCTTTTGAATTGTTACATTCACAATTTCTGAAAACAATTAATGGAACTCATTATTGTGATAATGGTGATTATGAGAACTTCGTACTGGTATATGATCATCCTGTTATAGGCCGTGCCAATTGCAGCTGCTGAACTGCCCCATTCAGGGCCTGGGTGTGTAGTTTACCAAGTCTTACTCTTCCTGATTTGACTCCAACTCTGCAACCTTAGTCTTCTTTGTAATATATGTCAGAGACATTGTGCTGCATCTGTCCATAAAGCTCATTGTTTATTGTCCTATAATCTGTTCCTGATTTCTCATATCCTTTTCAATTTTCATCTTTGTCTTACTCAGGTTGCAATGACAGCTCTTTATAAAGGAAATAACGGATAGCAAAAAGGAAACAAAGCAGCAGGAATACAGTTGTGGTTCATGTCATCTGAAGCCCTCCAGAAGCAAAGTTCTGACAACCACCTGAACCCAGATTGCATTACTGCCTTCAGCATCCTATCTGCTTTTATATAGTCAAATCAATCATTCACTGTCTTCACAGAAAGTTGGACTCTGACAGGCCTTGTTACAGAGTTGTAAATTAGAAATTACATTGATCTATGGGTTCCTTGTGCTATCATTTTTATTGTAACAAAAAAAACATTTTTATGTAGTCAACAGTAAACTGATGTAGATTAAGGCAGATTATTGAACTCACTAAGTCTTTTTACCATTATAAAATCAGCATTCCACCATACAGTGGCATAATGGCAATATGTGGTGTGACACAGAACCTGTCTGAACCTGGCTAATCTGTTAATTTTAGTCATTTCATTGTAGATTGACTGGAGCAGAATTGAAGAGTTTCCCCAACAGATGGAGGAAAATTGCAGAGGTGTCCAGTCTCCTCCCAATTGGTTTCAGGGCAACATTGATGGAAACTTGTTTCTACTTAACCATCTCAACTGGAACTGGGTGGATGAATTAATGAGACCAGAAGAGCAGAGAAATAAAGAGTGACATACTTTCTATTCCTCATTTAGCCCAATACATCTTTTCTGGGTGACTTTACGTTGATCAATTTCCTTCAGATTACTCATTCACATAACTTTCAATCACTGGATATTGACCTCCATGCTCATCAATAAGCATTGATAATTTTGCTTCTTGAAGTTCTTCAAAGATACGGTCTCTCCATATTTTTTGCATAATGAACCACCTACCACTTGACTGATGGCTTCAACATTTGTCATTCTCTCCATCTTACTATCTGATCTCAACTAGAACTTGCATATCCCTCTCTTGCCAAAGCTGCCTTCAAGGCATTTGGTTTTCTCTTTCATAAAACATTTATTTCCCCTCATGAACTCTTAATTCTGTAGGTAGCAAGACTTGAATAGTGCCCCATATTGCAGGAGTTTCATTTAAAAACTTCCACACCTTCACAGTATACAGATGAAACTTGTCTGATGGATGAATTATCTCTCATCCCTAATTTTCTCTCTTTCTCTCACTCTGTCATATCTTAAATACTACCGTTATCACTGCAGCTCTGAACTTTTCTCCCACATTCCTCTGGAACTCCAAATACACCATAGGCTGACTTTTACCAGTCCCCAGGCCAGGGTGGGAGGACTGGTAAATGGAAGTGAGCTGTGTCAGATCAGCTCCTGAACCAAGTCCACCACTGGGGCTTACTAATGGCATGGTCGGAATCAGATTGGCTGCCCATCCCAGGGCATATGTAGAGGTCCTATTAAGGGCCATTTCACTGTGTATTGGTTAATTTCTGCCCCATATTTTTCTTCTTCCCCCTATGTTCAGGTTCAGAGCTTTTGCACTATGTACTATTCTCAAATCAAGAATTATCTTAAGGTATCCTACTCTTTTTGCTCAGGAACTCAAAAATCTGGAACCTCCCTCAATCTTCTCTTCACCATAAAAATCACATTCTGAAATACTACATCCTTATTTTCCCTTCTTTTCAACTTTGATTGAATCTTATACACTATCAGCCTTCACTATTTATTTAGCTTTCTCAACAAAAAGGCTATTTCTTTTATTATAATATAAGTAAGATCTCTAATTATAAGGCACAAATTCAATCAAACAGTCCTGTTGTAAACAACAAAAGCAACATTTGGACAGCTCCTAAAGTAAATAATATTGTAGAACAAAATTAATACCTATTCTCATTGCCAGACATTCATTATATTTATATATATTCTACATTCAGTCTTTAAAAAAAACTATTTGCCATTAAATGGTAGGTGAGTTTAGTGTATGACAAGGTTTTATACACCATTTATCACAAAATTGTGCTATTTGGAAAAAGCAGTTTATCAAGATATAGGGCACATTCCAAGCTCCTGGACTACATGCTGAGGGTAGCACTAAAGCTGGGGCAGCCACTGCAAAGGTCCCCAGGGTAAGGCCAGAGTCTAACGCCCTCCCAACCGTACTATACCAAGGGGCGGGAATCAGTGGAAAACCCCTTGGACTACATGTACCAGAGAATATTTGGCATGAAATATAAATGCATATTGTAAATATAACATGTAACAGTAGTGAAGCACCACAGATAGCTATGAAAGAAATTGTACTGTATGCACTTTATGTAATGCCAAATTTGAACTATTGTGATATACTTTTCAAAATTTTATGAATAAGGTATATCTCAGATACAAATTATAACTAATATTTACTCAGGATGCAGAAGATTAGTTTGCACTTGGGAACCCCCACATGTTGAGGGACTGATCTCGAGCACAGTGTCAGATGTAGACACATGCTGAGTGTTTATTCAAATGGAGAGAATGGTAATACAAAAACACAGATGAAGCCAGGCAAGCCCTAGATACCTGCAAATAGCCATCTGAAAAGCCATAAAAATACATTTTCACAGTTTTCAACCAGTTATTGGGGAAAAAGAAGAATCCTGCTATCCTGCCCCAGAATCTGTGTTTTACAAAGAGGTCCACATTTTCCAATATTACTTTAGAAATGAGAGGAAATGGAAGAAATACTGTAAAATAATAAACTGTCGTCTCAGGACTGGATGGAGAAGTGTTTTGGTGACGAGAACCTACGGCACGTTCAGACAATGTTATTCCTGCATCTATTATGCTTCATTGGTCTCTTTTTTTTAATAACCTGTGTAATGGTGAGAAACCAGAGATAATATATATGATGCACATGCTCAGTGCATTCAGCAGTCAATAGCCTCTTTTACAAAATTACATTCCTTGATTTCTGACTTGGGCCAGTATGTGCATATAGAGACAGGGACAAGTATATTCCAGGACAGAGCAGCTTAGTTTACTCACTGATCCCTGAGTTTTCCTGCAAGGCTAAACAGCCACAACTCATCCCCTTTTCCACGCATCCATTTCATTACTGCAGTTATTCGAAACAATGTTCTCCCTTTATTACAAACAGTTTCTCCAAAGTCTGTCAGCATTTAAAGCAGAAAGTAATCTCAGAATACTTGCACTTTGTCTAAGATATAAAACTTTTATAATTCACAGAGGGGCAATCCCCATATGCTTTCAATTAGCTGAACTTCAGTAAATTATAAAGCTTTTCAGATGAAAATATGCACAGGTATTTCCAAAAGTCAAAAAGGTTGTCCTGAAGTTGGCATCTTTTATGTGAATAGTCAAAAATGCATTTTGTCACCACATTTCAACAATATGATTTGATTTTGTATGTATTTTGACTAATGTGCATTATGCCATTTGTCAGTCTAAAATAGGTTCTTTCTACTATGCTGGATTCACTAATGTGAGGTTTGTCTCCTGTTTCCTCTGCTGGTGTAATTGCAGTAACATTAGTTCATATCTGATCTACCCGTTAACTGAGATATAGTACAAATCACTATAATTAATTCATCCTCTATGAATGACACAAAACTTTAGTTACTGTTAAGGGTAGAACAAAAACACCTAATGTGAGAACAACTTCAAGGCAGGATTGTTTTCCAGGAAGATGTTCCACTTCTAACTTGTATACTCAGGTGCAATGAATTACTTTCAGGACCTTAAGGTAACCAGCAATGGCAAAAAAAATCAATCTTAGCAGTGATATTCTATTGTACAAGTATTGAGAAACAAATATGCCAATTTACAAAGAAGCTGTCATCTGTTTCTTCACAATTAAGATTGAGTGAACCAGCTGGTAGTATCAATTACAAAGACCAGAAAGATGAAAAAGCAAAAAGATGAAATCTTTTGTCACATTCACTGCCACCATCTTAATGTAGTGAACACTGAGAATCTGCTGCCAAATCAGTCATCAATTCAATAATGATATGGTTCCTCTTCCACAGTTTCACACTCTCTTTCTCCAACACTTCAAAGGACTAAAATCTGCCATGTTTTCTATCAATTTGTCTACTAATGTACTCTCCACATTTAATATCTAGGTCGATCTGGTGCCGACAATTTGCATTTGAAACATGGCTTGAACATGAAAGTGAGATCCAAATGAAAATATTAGTTAGGCACAGAGGCAGTTGTGTTCAATAAATTTTCTCTTAGGGAAAATTTGGCATAGATAATATCATGCCTTATTGTTTGTAAACATGGCTAAAGAAAACTTTTTATACATAAACGGCAACTGCACAAAATGAAAAAGGAGCTTTAAGTATTTTTGAGGATATAGATCGAAGTAAAATATCGTAAGATGTATAAACATTTCTACTCTATTTCTTTCTTAGATGATACCAAACAAACTTTCCTCTTAGAAAGAATATGATCAACCTTGGAGCTTATGAGTGTTTTGGGATATGTAAACAATTAATAGAATAAGCGGCAATTCTTCAAATATTTTTCAAGCTTTCTGGTATTGGTTTTGCTGCAGCATTTTTCACTAGTCATGTATATTTTCAAATGAAAATAATGATATGGCTGAGTTGGATGTCAGTGATGAAGAACATCGTGCGCATGAAATGCAACAGCAGAGGTGTAAAATGATTGAAAAATACTCCGTATGATCTCTTGCGAGAATATTGAATTTATGACAGTCAAATTTAAAAATGTACATCAGACTAAATTCTTTACATTATTATAGTATGGGTGTTCTCCTTCAGAGCTTCATGCAATAATTTTTTTAAAAGTAATCACTTTGAATTCAATCACTTTTATGTGTTTGATCAACACAATAATTATGGAATAGTATGCTCCATCATTCCTATTGAGATTTGGAGAAATATTTTCCTCTGTGCTGTGTTAGCTAACCTTAGCTGAGGAAGCAGTGGGAATACTACAAATTGCTTCTGTGCTCTTATGCCTGGGGTGGGGAGATGGTGGATGTGGGAGAAGCAAGTGGATGAGGACAGAAGAGAACATCAACCATTCCCATTCCTGATTGTGGTTCTTCTGGAAAATGGTTTGTGTGGAACTCAAATGAGTACAACGTCATGCTCAGTTGTGATGTCATACATAGTGGCTTAGTCAGCTGACTTACAATAAGGGCTGACATGTAAAGAATGACCATTGGGTAAAGTAGCAGAAGACAGTTGGCTACTGTGAAATCATTCTGTGGCATGAATAAACACTCGAGGTGAGAACTTACCCTCATAAAAAGTTCCAATTAAGATGTTACCATAAAAGATTATCCAAAAAGTGTTAAATAGCATTGCCTCCCCGCAAGTTATAGTGATGGTTTTATGTTAACATCAAACTAACCTACTCAAAGGTAATCCATAGTTCTGCTTAAAGGAAATGGATACAAAAGTGTAAATGAGAAGTTATGATCCTTCATATCAATTCTATCAGGGTAGTATCTCCGAGCTCCTGTGCTAAATATCCTCCAGAATATCCATGGAGGGCTTCCCTGACCAACGGGCCAGATTTTACTGATGTGTCAGATGGCACAGCAGATTCAGCCATTTTCCATTCATTGCTGGGAACTGGTCCAAACACAGCTCAGGCTGATGGGATAAAAATCTACTCTTTCTGATCACAGTAAAGATCAAATAAAATGAGTTTCAAGCAAATGTCACACTTGTGCAGTAGGCAACATTTCTCTTGAGGCTGGGATTAAAGCATGTTGCTGAGACAGCATGTCAGCTTTTTAAGCTGTGCTGTATTTACCTAGAACTGCACCATACTGACTTGGCATATTAAATATATCATTTCCACTGTTCTCATCACTCACACTTAAAAAATCAGATGCATATTTATTTTAGCTTAATGTAAAAATTTGTGCTGTGCCTTATCAGCATCTGTTTTTTTGACCTCAGAGGAATGTTTCTCTTCATTCTGAGTAATAGTGTGATCATTAATCATTACATTTCTGTAAGTAATTGCTGACTTCTGTCACATCCACTGCATCACAGCATTCAACATCACACTATGGTTCAGCAAGGTCAACCCCATCTACCTCCTCAATCTTGACAGACTTTAGCATTTCATATGTTTCTATGATCTGAATACTTTGAGAAGTTCCTGTGTCTGGAAGGTCATTTGTTTTTCACTAAGAGGAACTTGCCATTTATAAAACATCATCTGATTGTATTTGTCTGTTCTCATATGAACTGTATTTTTTTCTTCAGTCGATCTCTCTGTATAGTGAAGTATAAGATACTGATTTGTCGGTATGCTCTATGTTGCAGATAGTGAAGATTCCATTTTTTGAGAAATAACTCAATGTCTGGAGTAAGTACCATTGTTCTGGGACACTGAAATGGACTGCATTTTTAATTACAATTTATTCTGATAGTTTTTAAATAACTGATATGTAATCCAGCAATTATTTCAGGGAGTGAACCACCATTAGATAATTTCCTGTCTGTTGCTAACTGAATGTCCATTGTTAAGCACCACCTGCCTCCCTCATTTTCTTTATTTTTCCAACCCTACTAAAGATGTTTAATTTCCTGTTTTTGGTTCTGATGAACAACAGCAATTTGTATTTATATAGCACCTTTAACTTAATAAAATGTTCCAGAGTGCTTTATAGGAGCATTAGCAAACAAAATTTCATACCAAGCTACATAAGCTGATGATATGAGTAGAAGACTAAAAGCTTGATCAGAGAGGCAAGGATTAAAGAGCATCTTAAAAGGAGGAGTGAGGGAAAAAGAGGCAAAAAGGTTTAGGGAGGGAACACCAGAGCTTAGGTTTTTGGCAGCTGAAGGCACAGGTGGCAATGATGAAATGACTAAAATTGTAGGTGATATTGCTGAGGGCCAGCATGTTGATGAGAAATGGGGGTGGGCCAAAGAGTGTTTGCGTATACCAGAAGAAGTAACAGGGCAAGAATGGGAAGAGAAGCCATTGCAAAGACATGCTCTACATAAGAATGAAAAACTAAGTACGGGAAAGGTAAGTAGAGTCCCACCTAGGTGGATGATGGTGGAGAACACATTGCAGGAGAATGGTGTGATCAATTGTGGCAAAGGCTGGAAACAGGTTGGGAAAGTGGAGAAGGAATTTAGTTTTGCCACAGTATATAGGATAGTATTTGTGGCTTTGATAGAATCATTTCACTATTTGCTAGAACAGAAAACTGATTGGAGGGATACAAACCTGGAATTCTGGGATAAATGGACATCGATTTGGGAGGTGACAACATGTCCAAAGACTTTGCAGAGGAAAAAGGCTGGCGATGAGGCAGTCATTTACAAGGATGGAAGGGTCAAGTGTTTTTTTTAAGGAAAGGAGTCCTGGTGGCAGATTTGAAGGAGAGGAGAACCATACCTGAGGAGGGAAAACTGTTGGCAATATCAGTTAACATGGGAACCAGGAAGGGATTTAGGGTGGTCAGAAGTTTAGTGAAAATAGGGTTGAAGGGGCAAGAGGTCCATCTCATTGACAAGATGAGCTCAAAGAAACATAGAAAATAGGAGCAGGAGTGAGCCATTCGGCACTTCGAGCCTGCTCTTCCATTCAACATGATTATGGCTGATCCTTTATCGGTGCCGTATTCCCGTGCACTCCCCATACCCCTTGACACCTTTAGAGTCCATAAATCTATCAATTTCCTTCTTAAATATATACAGTGACTTGGCCTCCACAGCCCTCTGTGGTAGAGAATTCCATAAGTTCACCATCCTCTGAGTGAAGAAGTTTCTCCTCATCTCAGTCCTAAATGGTCTACCCCGTATCCTGAGACTGTGGTGACCCCTTGTTCTAGACACCCCAACCAGAGGAAGCATCATCCCTGCATTCAGCATGTCCAACCCTCTCAGAATTTTATACTTTTCAATGAGATCCCCTCTCATTCTTCTAAACTCTGGTGAATACAGGCCTTGCCATCCCAGCCTCTCCTCATACGACAATCGTGACATCCCAGGAATCAGTCTGGTGAATCTTCGCTGCACTCTCTCTATGGCAAGCATATCCTTTCTTAGGTAAGGAGACCAAAACTGCACACAATACTCTAGGTGTGGTCTCACCAAGGCCCTGTACAACTGCAGTAAGACATCCTTGCTCCTGTACTCAAGTCCTCACACAATGAAGGCCAGCATACCATTTGCCTTCTTAACTGCTTGCTGCATCTGCATGCTTGCTTTCAGTGATTGGTGTTCAAGGACACCCAGGTACCTTTATACATCAACATATCCTAACCCATCATCATTTAAATAATACTCTGCCATTCTGTTTTTCCTACCAAAGCGGATAACTTCGCACTTATCCACATTACACTACATCTGCCATGTATTTGGCCATGCAATCAACTTGTCTGAATCGCCTTGAAGCCTTTTAACACCCTTCTCATCGCTCACATTCCCACCAAGCTTCATGTTGTCGGCAAACTTGGAAATATTACATCTGGTTCCGGTTCCCTTATACAAATCATTGATATATATTGTGAATAGCTGGGGCCCAAGCACTGATCCCTGTGCTACCCCACTGGTCACCACCTGCCACTCTGAAAACACTTATTCATAAGCATTGGGAACATATCTGTCTTTTCTCTTGAATAAAGTTGATTGACTCTATATTTACAGTATTTTCTGTTTTGTTTAAGATTTCCATCATTTTCAGATTTCTTTCTCTTATTTTTCCTTTTTAATTCATGAAAATAATACCTCGAGATAGTGTATTGATGAAAAAGTCATTTTTTTCCCACATTCAATAGTTTGGCTGGTGATTGTTAATGTTTCTTTTGAAAGTATTACACTTTTTATCCAGTTCCCTTTGCCAGATGGTATTTAGCAGATATTTCTCTCAAGAACTATCCAGTCATAACTTCTCAGGGGCTATGGTCTCACCAGAGCTGGTCTGTGACTTCTCGAATCATTTTCATATTCATTGTCACCTGTGACAATTTTACCAAAAAACTTCACTGCACATTCAAAAAAAATGAATTCATTTCCCAAATTGATATTTGTTATCATTCAGTACCACTGTAAATGGTACATATTTTTCAACTGTGAAACTTTCCAGCAACTGCACAAGCTCATAAAGCATGCAAGTAACTCCATAACTAGCCTGAACCACCATGTACTAACCTGCAAAGGAGTAGGAGTATAATGAAATTCACAGCACTGATATTCTAAAGTTTTAATATAGAATTGCTGGAAATAAATCAGTTTCACAATATTCTGCAGTCTGGCCTGCCAATTTCTTCAGGAACAAGCAATGTGGGATTTTGAAGCAGTGACAATGAGTTTAGAGAGGGGGAGAGGTGGACAAATCAACAAACATCTGCAAGAAAAAGAAACTGATATTTATAGGCTCTATGTTACCAACCTTCCAGGTTGTTAAAACAGCAGCATTTGGAGTTGTATTATGTAAGCAGAACTGCTTGACTGACAGACTCGCAGTTCTATCCCATAGTGAAGCCTGTCAATGCCATCACGGCAATTATCTATAAACACCTAGGAAGAAAGAGTTCCCTGTGAAACATTTATAATAAAATCATAAATGTATTTATGAAAAGCAGGTTTAATAATGCTGTTGCATATAGAAAGTTGTGTGCTATTAGGTATACCTATGATCCTGCTGATTACTGCTTTAAGTTTGTAAGTATCTCCTTCTCCTGTGACTCATTCACTTCCTCGAAAGAATACGATTCAAAAAGGTTAAGTGTATATTTACACATACCCTTAGTTGTACATTACATAGGAAGTACAACACAGAAATGGGCTGTTCAGCCCAATTGGTTGGTGCTTAGCCTTCACATGAGCGGTACTCCTAATCCCATGCGCCCTATTCCTTTATTTTCTCTTCTTTCAGCCACCTTATTTAACCTAAAGTTGACATGCTCGCTACTTCAATCATTAACTTTAGTCACGCATCACAATTTTCCGTCTAAAAAAAGTTTCTCCTACTGTCTATTCTAAATCACATATTTATTTATGTCCCTCTAATTTTAGATCTTTGGTCATTGGAAACTGGCTTATTAATGCTCAGTTTTGTCCTTTCATAAATTACACCATAATCTTTTTTCTTCTAACAAAAGAGCTTTAATACTTCGTGTGTCTATGTACCCGAAAAAGTTAAAATGAATTCTGCCAATGCACATGGCTAATGGTTAAAAACAAAAAAACTGCGGATGCTGGAAATCCAAAACAAAAACAGAATTACCTGGAAAAACTCAGCACACCAACCCCCTCCACTTCTCTCCCCCCACCCAAACCACCACCACCCCCCCCTCCAACCCCCCACCCCCCCCACCCCCCACCCCCCGAACCCCGACCCACACACCTTAAACCAGCTTATATTTCACCCCTTTCTTGGATTCACCCAGTTCTGTCGAAGGGTCATGAGGACTCGAAACGTCAACTCTTTTCTTCTCCGCCGATGCTGCCAGACCTGCTGAGTTTTTCCAGGTAATTCTGTTTTTGTTTTGGCTAATGGTTTGTTGGTTGTCTTCAGTAAGTGTTTCACTCGATCCCTTTTCTACTGACAAAGGTTTAAGTTAATGCTTTTTTATTACGTTTCACTGTTTCTCTTGCACTAATAAGACAGGTCAGTGTCATTGTTTGAAATATGTCTGGTTTCAAACATAACTTTAGAATGTCCAAGTGATCAGGATGGAATTATAAAGTAATCATTTAAATTCATTCACAGATTTTGCAGCAGGCTATGATACCTTTCTTAAGATCAATTTTCTCATCCTATGAAGATGCACAATTACTGTGCTTACTAACCTGACCATGACTGCCTGGTTATGTTTTGTGTCTTTGTTTGACCATGAGCTGTGAGGACACTTCACATTGCAATTTCCTGGAATTTTTCATCAATTTAGTGTAATTATGAGAAATTCTTAAAAGCTTTTTCATTCAAGCGTCAGTTCCTTAAACAACTCTAGACCTGCCACAACTGAGTTATTATCTGCCAGAGGTAAAGAAAGAAACTATCCATCGCCATACAATTTATATTTGGCTTGTGGCAGCAGGTACCTTTTAAAAACAAATAGAAATATTCTTTGAAGATTTCAGTCCCCGTTTAGTAGCTTTCTGCTTAATGTCGGTGAGGCCTTGTCCTAAATACATCTCTTCGACAATGAGAATTAACAAGTGTCAATAATACTATTTCAGGTTGTCTGAATGTGGCAGGAACCATAGGTTGCATACATACAGTTACTTTATTAGTCCATCGTAAAAGAACAAATTTAATTATGCATTTTCATCAGAATTCATATCATGTGTAGGTATATCAGTTAGAAAGAGTATCCCAATGACCAGGAGAAGTAGCCAACTTACCAGTATGTTCAATAATTGCTATGTAGCCGATAGGAAACTATAAATGCTGGTTGCTTGTTAAATTGAACATTTCCTAATTTTGATTTTTTTAAATGATAGTCATCAAATGGTTAATTGGTTATATGTTAGTACTCTTACTTCTGAGTTAGAAGCACATAATCTAAACTGATTCTTCAGTAGAGCATTGAGGAATTGCAACATTGTTGGGTGTGCTGTCTTTGGACAGGTATCAAACTCTCTAATCAGGTGAATGTAAAGATCCCATGGCTCTTATTCCAAGGAGAGCATGAAGGAGACTTCACCTGAGTGAGACAGAGACCGAGTGAATATAATTGGGAATTTGGTTCAAAGTGGGAATTCAGTGCCTAGGGGAAAAGAGGTCCTTTAAGTAAAGTTACTGCAAGAAGTAAAGTGTGCTGAGTGGGAGTTCAGTGAAGGGCGGGGAGGAGGTGCTTTTTTCTTCTACTCTTTTTCAGCCTCCAGTATTTGATTTCCACTTTGGTGCAGCAGAAGGAACAGGTAAACTAGTAACCAGTATTATTAGAAACTGTAAGTTTCATCAGTATTGTAAAGTTTACTGGCAGTGCCAAAACCTATTGGGAGGTGTAGGCTTTATTAATAATAAATTAATTAGCAATTGATAATTAATTAACACATATTGGAGATGGCAGGGCAAGTGATGTGCTGCGATTGCAGGATATTGCAGCTTCTGGATACCAGTGTGATCCAGGGTAAACACATCTGCAGTAAGTGTTTGTGGCTGCAGGAACTTCGGCTCAGAGTTATTGAGCTGGAGGCCAAGCTGCAGACAAAGCAGCACTTCAGGGAAAGGGGAAAATTACCTGGACATTTCATTCCAAGAAGAATTCCAAGAAGCGGTCACACCCTTTAGGATAGGGTCTTCTGATTTGGCCAGTGGTCAGGGACAGGATGGTGTGACTGCAAGTGAGGCGGGTAAAGGGATCCAGATGGCAGAAGTACAGGAGCCTCAGCCTTTGCAGTTGTCCAACAGGTTTGAGGTTTTTTCAGCTTATTTGGATAAGTCCGTGGGCTGCAGGGCTCATGAGCTAACTGGCCTTGGCACCGTGGTTCAGGAAGTCATTCAAATGGGAAGAGTAACAAGGAATGTAGTGGTAATACCGGAGAGTATAGTCAGAGGGATTGACACCGTTCTCTGCAGCAAAGAGCATGAGTCCAGATGGCTGTGTTGCCTACCTGGTACCAGGGTTCAGGACATTTGCTGGTGGCTGGAGAGGGATTTGCAGTGGAAGGGGGTGACTCAGTCATCATGATCCATGTAGGTACCAATGATATAGGCAGGACAAAGAAGGAGGTCCTGCATAGTCAGCACGAGGAGCTTGGCACCAAATTAAGAAGCAGAACCTCAAAGGTCATAGTCTCTGGACCATTACCTGAGCCATATGCAAATTGGCATTGGACCAATCAGATTAAGGAGATGAATGTGTGGCTCAAAAACTGGTGTGGGAGAAGTGGGTTCTGGTTTGTGGGGCACTGACACCAGTACTGGGGAAAGTGGGATCTGTACATTTGGGGCGGTCTACACCTAAACTGTGCTAGGACCAGTGTTTTTGCGAGCCACATAACTAAGGAAGTAGAGAAGGTTTTAAACTAAGTAGTGGTGGCAAGGGATCAAATTTGGGAAGATGTGATAAATCAAAGAGCAGAGACAAGGCAAAAGAGAAAGGCATTATTATGGGAAATGAAAAACAGACCATGACAGGAAGGGATAAAGACTACAAATCTAAAAGTAAATTGACAGATGAGGTTACAAAAAGAATAAAAGGATAAAACTAAAGGCTCTGTATCTGAGTGCACAGAACATTTGAAACAAAGCAGATGAACTGAGAGCACACATAGAAATAAATAAGTACAGTTTGACAATCATTTCAGAGACATGGCTGCAGGAGGACATGGATTGGGACATGAATATTGAAAAGTACATGACATTTAGGAAAGACAGGAAGCAAGGAAAAGGTGGAGGGGTGGCTCTGTTGGTTAAAGATGGCATTGGCACAATGGAGAGGGATGACCTAAGTTTAGGAAACGAGGATGTGGAAACAGTTTGGGTAGAGATGAGAAATTGTAAAGGCAAGAAGTCACTTGTGGGAGTCATGTACAGGACCCCTAATAGTAACCACATGGTAGAGTGGAACATAAAGGAAGAAATAATGGGAGCTTGTCAGAAAGGCATGGCGATATCATGGGAGATTTTAATCTACATATAGACTGGAAAAGTTAGATGTGCAGAGGTAGCCTGGATGAAGTGTTCATAAAATGTTTTCAGGGTAGTTTCTTAGAACAGCATGTTCTGGAGCCAACCAGAAGGCAAGCTATACTAGACCTGGTATTATGCAATGAGATGGGATTAATTAATGGCTTCATAGTGAAGGTGCCCTTAGGTGGCAGCAACCATAATATTATTGAATTTTACATTCAGTTTGAGGGGGAGAGGTGTGGGCCCGAGACCATGTTTTCAAACTTAAATAAGAGCAATTATGAGGGCATGAAAGCAGAACTGGCTAAAGTGAATTGGCAAATTAGGTTAAGGGATAGGTCAATAGAGATGTAGTGGCAAAGAGTTAAGGGGATATTTCTGAATACACAGAATAGGTACATTCCAACGAGTACGAAAAAGTCCAAGAGCAGAATTTTACATCCCACGGGCGGGCACACACCTGGCCCGATCAGGCATAAAGTGAGCATCCCAATGTCATCACGCACTCGCATGATATTTTGGTCGGCAAGCACGCATGAGAGTTGGCAGTGCGCCCGCTGACAATTAAGAGGCCTATTAAGGCCATTAAAGTTTCATTTAGCAGGCACTTTTCACTGCCCGGTTGGCAGGTGGCCAAATCAGCCAGGAGGCTTTTGCATTTTTGAGGAAACTTCATCCAAGGGCGGGATGAGGTTTCCGAGATTAATTTTAAAAAAGATAAAAATGTTTAGACACAAATTTCAGCATCCATATGTTTAGGTGACTCATTCTGATGCATGGGCATTTTTTCCAAATTTTTATATCTGTTTTAAATTCTTCAGCTCCCTGAAGCAGCTCGCTGAAATGCCACGCCTTTCCTACAAAGCTCTGCCTTCAGGGAGTTTTCATCGCACGCTCCCCTGTGCCCGCGCTGACTTCAGCGCTCGCCCCCACCCTGGCAGCACTGAGCCTTTCAGCGCTTGTTTCATGCTGGCTGGCCGTTAATTGGCCAACCAGCATGAAATCGCAGTCGGGAGCTGATTGCAGCCGGTGGTCCATTCCCTGGCTGCTCCCGGACCCATCAATCATGGCCGTCCACCGACCCGAAAATCCTGCCCCAAAGCACGGACACACCATCCGTGGTTAACTTGAAAGGTTAAAGATAGCAACAAACTTAAAGAAAAAGCATATAATTATGCAAATATAGATGGAAAGTCAGAAGATTGGACAGAATATAAAGGATAGCAAAGGATGACTAAAATATTAATAAAGAGGGAAAATCAGAGTACAAGAGAAGGTAAGCCAGAAATATAAAAACAGATGGTAAGAATTTCTATAAATATTTTAAAAAGAAGGAGTTAACAAAGTGAGCATTATTCCTGTAGAAAGTGAGCCTGGAGAATTGATAATGCAAAACAAGGAAATGGCAGATGAATTGAACAGTATTTTGTATCACTCTTCACTAGAGAGGATACAAGTAACATCCCAGAAGCGCCTACAAATCAGGAAATGGAAGGGATGGAGGAACTCAGGAAAATTGCAATCACCAGAGAAGTTGTGCTGAGTAAATTGTTGGAGGTGCAGGCTGACAAGTGCCCAGGCCCAGACGGACCTCATCCTAGGGTCTTAATAGTAGTGGCTAGTGAGATAGCTGACGCATTAGTTTTGATTTTCCAAACCCTCTAGATTCCATTAGATTGGAAGATAGCAAATGCAACTCCACTATTCAAAAAGGGAGGGAGACAGATAACAGGCCAGTTAGCTTAACATCTGTCATAGGAAAAGCTATTATTAAAGAAGCTATAGCAGGACACTTGGATAAGTTCAAGGTAATCAGACAGAGGCAACATGGTTTTGTGAAATGGAAATCAAATTTAACCAACTTATTGGAGTTCTTTGAGGAAGTAACATGTGCTGTGGATAAAGGGGAACTGGTGGAGATATGTACTTAGATTTTCAGAAGGCACTTGATAAAGTGCCTCACCAGAGGCTATTGCTCACGGTATGGGGTGGGGGGGGAACATATTTGCTTGGATAGGAGATTGGCTGGCTAACAGGAAGTAGAGAGTAGACATAAATGGGTATTTTTCAGGTTGGCATGATGTGACGAGTGGTGTGCCACAGGGATCAGTGGTGAGACCCCAACTGTTTAAAATTTATATAAATGACTTTGATGAAGGGATGGATGGGATGGTTGCCGAATTTGCTGATGTCTCAAAGATAGGTAAGAAAGTAAGTTGTGAAGAAGACATAAGGAGGCTACAAAAAGATATAGATAGGTTAAGTGAGTGGGCAAAGATCTGAAAATGGAGTATAACATGGGAAAATGTGAAATTGTCCATTTTGGCAGAAAGAATAAAAGAGAAGCATATTATCTAAATGGTGAGAGATTGCAGAGCTCTGAGGTGCAGAGGGATATGGGTGTTTTAGTGCACCAGTTGCAAAAGGCTAGTATGCAGGTACAGCAAGTAATTAGGAAAGCTAATAGAATGTTATCATTTATTGCAAGTGGAGTTGATTACAAAAGTAGGGAGGTTATGCTTCAGGTATACAGAGCACTAGTGAGACCACATCTGGAGTACTGTGCACAGTATAGGTCACCTTATTTAAGGAAGGATGTAAATGCATTGGAACCAGTTCAGAGAAGGTTTACCAGACTAATACCTGGAATGGGCTGATTGTCTTATGAGGAAAGGTTGGACAGGCTGTAACCGCTGGAGTTTAGAGGAGTAAGAGGCGACTTGATTGAAACATATAAGATCCTGAGGGGTCTTGACAGGGGTGGCTGTGGAGAAGATGTTTCCTCTTGTGGGAAAATCTAGAACTAGGATCACTGTTTAAAAATAAAGGGTCACCCATTTAAAACAGAGATGAGGCAACATTTTACTTCTCCGAGGGTAGTGAGTCTTTGGAACTCTCTTCCTGAAAAGGTGGTGGAAGCAGAGTCTTTGAGTATTTTTAAGGCAGTGTTGGATAGATTCTTGGTAAGCAAGAGGGTGATAGGTTATCTGGAGTAGGCGGGATGCAGTTAGTAGGTTACTATCAGATCAGCCATGATCTTATTGAATGGCAGAGCTGGTTTGAGGGGCCGAATGGCCTAGTCCTACTTATTGTTTGTATGTTTGTAGTTGTCATGGCCCATATTCCATAATGAAGCAACACCACCAAGAAAAGGTTAACCAAACCTCCATCTCATTTTCTGCATGGCTGCTGTGTTGCTGTGCAATCTCAGACAAAATAAAGTATGCTTTGTGTCTTGTTTCACACAATACCCAATGTAATATAAAAAAAAGCAAGAAAATACCTTATCCACCCATATCTTTAAACCCTCTGGATTCAAAAATTGAAAAGCATTTAACACTGTAACCAACTAGGCATTCCATACTTTGACTATTTAATTGTTACCATCAGTCAAATTATCTAAATTTACTGGTACTCATTTTTTATTTGAACAGGCCACCTGTTTCTCATTGGTATTGCCTTCCTTCTAAGGTAGCACTTGGAGTTGTTCGGCTGGCATTGGGACTTGGTGGCTTTGTTAAAGTTGTAATCCTATCCGTCTGGAACAAAATAGGGCTCTGCAACCAATAAGGAGTCTAAAAATCAGAAAGATAAGCATTGACTAGGATTCCAAATGCTAATTGTCTGAATTAACTGCCATCATCAATTTTAGATACTTTAAGTCCATTTAAATATTATTTCCTGTATGCAAAAGACTAAATTGTTTCTGCATATTATTTTTAAATATCCTACAATATGACAAAGCAGCTGCAGTCTACTTCTTGAGTCGCAGTGTTAAAGGTACTAAATTTTATATCTACAATTCATTTTTAAATTAGAAACACCTGCTTTTTGGTGTTCAATTATTGTCAGTCTGGTTTGATAAGTTGACAATCTTACTTGTTGATTTCTATTGATTTGATGGGGGAGGCTTGATTCCTAACAACACTTGACACGTAAACAATTAAACTTTTTCCCCAGCTTTAATGTCCCACTACCAACTGTCTCCTTAAACTTTTCTTTACCTGCCCTCTCCCACCTCACCTAGAACAACCAGTGCAAAGAGCTCATTAGCTATTTTGTCATTGATTGATCTGTTATCGTAGTTTTATCTCGACATTTGTTAGCTTCTTACCCGCGAAGAGATCTTGTTGGAAACAATGGTCTTTTGATGAAAACACCTTTATTTACATACAAGCTATTTACAATGGTTAAACAAGAATGAGGCATAACTGGAACTACTCTCTAAGATGCTTCTCGATCATCTTCTCTCAGTGAACAACATCACTGTGACATAGATCCTTACGCACATGCTCAGCAGCTAGCACTGTACTTAACCCTTTACAATTAATATCATTCATTCAGTTGCCTCTGCTGCATCTTATATTTCCCTTGTCCACCAAGCCAAACATCCCCCAATGTTTGCCCAGCCCTAGGCCTGAACCTACATTGTACTGTAGTTTCTCTCCTATCTTCCTGCCTTCTCTATGCTCACACATACAAACATATGAATTAGGAGCAAGAGTAGGCCACTTGACCCCTTGAACCTGCTCTGGCATTCATTAAGATCATGGCTGATCTGACTTTGGCCCCTATCTCATCCTGTCCACAAGATTACCTCCTGTTCGCTTAATTGCATTCTCACTGAACCATTGACAACCCAACCTCCCTTTGTAGTTCTCATGCTAGCTCCTACCTGGGTTACATTCCTGAGCCCTACAATCCTTGAAGAACTCTGTATTCCTCCAAATCGTTTTACACCCCCACTCGCTATACATTATCATTAGTGGTTGTGCCTTAAGCCATCTGGGCCCTATGCTCTGGAATTCATTTTCTAAATCTCCCTCCTTTAAGACCTTGCCCAAAATCTTAAAAAATCTCGTTAACCAAGATTTAGTCACCCCCTCCTAATATCTCCTTCTTTGGTTCAGTATCAATTTTTGTTTGATTCCAATGCTGTGAAATATCTTGGGATGTTTTTCTGTTAAAGGCACTATGGATGTGCAAGCCATTGGTTTTGCTGTTACTTGAGGTATCTGAGTGAAGTTTGGATAACAGTATCATTACTGGAATTCATCCAACATGTAGCTGGTGGGGAGGAACTTATGTGACCTTGTTTATTAATACATGGCTCCTAGTAGTTTAATGTGGGAAAAGTATGCAGAGTTGCACTGATACATTCATGAATTAGACAAATCAAAATGATGACATATTATTTCTTAGGATATCTGACTGCACTCTCAATGCTTACATTGAGGAGCATGGGTAAGACTACAGGTCATTTTATCTTGGTAACTATGTTTTTCAAATTTCAGCTCAGTTTTTAGTTCATCAGCCCCTAAATCCAAATTAACCTCAATGCTCATCCCTAGTAAGAAGTAACAGCCAGTTCACATAGTTGAGCCAATTATTTCATCCAGAAACATCTCAATTGGAAAAAAATACAGACTTCGTACAATGAAAGATTTTTGTGGCAGGCACAAAAGTACACCTAAAATGGAACCATTATTCCAAAGCACATTAACATAAGCAGAATACCAGACTTTGAAAAGGGCCACAAGTTACCCAGTGGAGCAGCAGGAAGGAAAAAGGAAAATGATCTTTTATATGCCCGCCAACCCTTAAACAAAGCAAACAAAAAAAATCTCCAACAGAATTACACAAAATGTTTCCACTGGCTCTACAGGGAAATGACCAGCTTTCCCAGCCAGCAGTAAGTGTACAAAGATTCTTTTGGGGAAGGAGAGCAACATGAATTGAGTACTCCCTTTCTGCCCACACTTTCCTGCTGTCAAATCCATCTTACTTTTCAGTGTCTACCTTCCACTCACATAATTTTTAGATTTTTGTTGGTGTCCTTTGAGAAAATTCACAACACCAAGCTGATGCCAAAGCACTTTATTTTTGGCAGCTGTTACTTCCACACTTCAGATGCCAAAAAAAACGATGTTTTGTGCTTTCTGTTCTACTTTTGCTACAATAAGCTATTTTCTGTCACTGACAAGCACTTCTTTTTACTTTTAAATGTGTAACTTTCCCTGAGTCAGCAATCTTTCATCCCATTCCAGCTTTGCTTACTCCATCCAGGAGCTGTCACTAAATGTGAAAGATTAAAGGGACGTGTTAATTGTTAATTTAAATTCACACGATTTTTACCAATCACTAACAACCAGTGTATACATTTGCATTCTTTATATATGTTTTGAATCAATGGGAAATGGTATAAGAGAAATATTCTAAATTTTGTCATTGAACATGTTCTAGTAAAAGTCACATACACATTTAATGCAGATAGAACTAGAAATACTCAGATGGGAGCACTTTGCATTCAACAGGTAATTTTCAAACTCTTTTTCTTTATACCATAGTACTTACTAAAATGTCAGCTGGTATAAATACCCTTCTACTTATCCAGTTCCTCACTGTTATTTATTCTAGGTATATTTTTAGTTTACCATGTTATGGCCTACCATTCCATGGTATTCCAAAGGTGTAGGAAGAGGTAAACAATGAATGAGCAATTATTATAGACATTCAGCACTCATTGGTTTGATAATCATATACATGCTGAGCTGGTCAAATAGTTAGCAAAGGTAACTTCAGTGGTGGTAGAGTCTGAAGATAGAAAAAGTTCAGGCTTACCTAACAGTGAATAACTTCAGTCTTATGCAAAGCTCCTAACTTCCCTGTCATGGAATATTGCAGTTCTGTTCAAAAGATTCGAATGAAAACCTTTCTTTTGTTTCTCAGTTATTTTCGACCACTGGAATGGATGAAGATGACCTGTTCCATAGCACAGAATTTGTGCTCATCAACATTCAAGAGTTATGGCTGGATTTCAACAACTACTACTTGCATTTATATAGCACCTTTAAGTAGTAAAACACCCCAAGGTGCTTGACGGCTGTGTTACCAAAGAGAATTTGAACCATGTAAGGACCAATAGGACATAGGGGGAGGCAGAAGCATAGTGGTATTATCACTGAACTAGTAATCCAGCGCATCCCGACGTCACAGCGTATCATTCAGATTTTCAGTTCGGCAGGCACGCACCCAAGGCAGTTGCGCACCCACCGAACTGTTAAAGGCCTATTAAGGCTATTTAAATATCAATTAGAACAATAAGCTGAGCTGGCGAAGAACCCAGGCGACCTTCACATTTATAATGGAACCTCACCCTCGGGCGGGATGAGGTTTCATGAAAGCATTTAAAGTTTTATAAAACAAAAACAAAAACAGAATTACCTGGAAAAACTCAGCAGGTCTGGCAGCATCGGCGGAGAAGAAAAGAGTTGACGTTTCAAGTCCTCATGACCCTTCGACAGAACTTGAGTTCGAGTCCAAGAAAGAGTTGAAATATAAGCTGGTTTAAGGTGTGTGTGTGGGGGGCGGTGAGAGAGAGAGAGAGAGAGAGAGGTGGAGGGGGGGTGTGTTTGTAGGGACAAACAAGCAGTGATAGAAGCAGATCATCAAAAGATGTCAACAACAATAGTACAAAAGAACACATAGGTGTTAAAGTTAAAGTTGGTGATATTATCTAAACGAATGTGCTAATTAAGAATGGATGGTAGGGCACTCAAGGTATAGCTCTAGTGGGGGTGTTTTTTTTTAAATAATGGAAATAGGTGGGAAAAGGAAAATCTTTATAATTTATTGGAAAAAAAAAGAAGGGGGAAACAGAAAGGGGGTGGGGATGGGGGAGGGAGCTCACGACCTAAAGTTGTTGAATTCAATATTCAGTCTGGAAGGCTGTAAAGTGCCTAGTCGGAAGATGAGGTGTCGTTCCTCCAGTTTGCGTTGGGCTTCACTGGAACAATGCAGCAAGCCAAGGACAGACACGTGGGCAAGAGAGCAGGGTGGAGTGTTAAAATGGCAAGCGACAGGGAGGTTTGGGTCATTCTTGCGGACAGACCGCAGGTGTTCTGCAAAGCGGTCGCCCAGTTTACGTTTGGTCTCTCCAATGTAGAGGAGACCACATTGGGAGCAACAAATGCAGTAGACTAAGTTGGGGGAAATGCAAGTGAAATGCTGCTTCACTTGAAAGGAGTGTTTGGGTCCTTGGACGGTGAGGAGAGAGGAAGTGAAGGGGCAGGTGTTGCATCTTTTGCGTGGGCATGGGGTGGTGCCATAGGAGGGGGTTGAGGAGTAGGGGGTGATGGAGGAGTGGACCAGGGTGTCCCGGAGGGAGCGATCCCTATGGAATGCTGATAGGGGGGGTGAAGGGAAGATGTGTTTGGTGGTGGCATCATGCTGGAGTTGGCGGAAATAGCGGAGGATGATCCTTTGAATGCGAAGGCTGGTGGGGTGATAAGTGAGGACAAGAGGGACCCTATCATGTTTCTGGGAGGGAGGAGAAGGCGTGAGGCGGATGCGCGGGAGATGGGCCGGACACGGTTGAGGGCCCTGTCAACGACCGTGAGTGGAAAACCTCGGTTAAGGAAGAAGGAGGACATGTCAGAGGAACTGTTTTTGAAGGTAGCATCATCGGAACAGATGCGACGGAGGTGAAGGAACTGAGAGAATGGGATGGAGTCCTTACAGGAAGCGGGGTGTGAGGAGCTGTAGTCAAGATAGCTGTGGGAGTCGGTGGGTTTGTAATGGATATTGGTGGACAGTCTATCACCAGAGATTGAGACAGAGAGGTCAAGGAAGGGAAGGGAAGTGTCAGAGATGGACCACGTGAAAATGATGGAGGGGTGGAGATTGGAAGCAAAATTAATAAATTTTTCCAAGTCCCGACGAGAGCATGAAGCGGCACCGAAGTAATCATCGATGTACCGGAGAAAGAGTTGTGGAAGGGGGCCGAAGTAGGACTGGAACAAGGAATGTTCCACATACCCTATAAAGAGACAGGCATAGCTGGGGCCCATGCGGGTACCCATAGCCACACCTTTTATTTGGAGGAAGTGAGAGGAGTTGAAGGAGAAATTGTTCAGCGTGAGAACAAGTTCAGCCAGACGGAGGAGAGTAGTGGTGGATGGGGATTGTTTGGGCCTCTGTTCGAGGCAGAAGCTAAGGGCCCTCAGACCATCCTGGTGGGGGATGGAGATGTAGAGGGATTGGATGTCCATGGTGAAGAGGAAGCGGTTGGGGCCAGGGAACTGGAAATTGTTGATGTGACGTAAGGTGTCAGAGGAATCACGGATGTAGGTGGGAAGGGACTGGACAAGGGGAGAGAGAAGGGAGTCAAGATAACGAGAAATGAGTTCTGTGGGGCAGGAGCAAGCTGAGACGATCAGTCTACCGGGGTAGTTTTGTTTGTGGATTTTGGGTAGGAGATAGAAGCGGGCCGTTTTAAAAAAAAGTTTTATAAAAGTTTTATAAACATTTTTAATAACATTCATAGGCATGTCTCAGCTCATGTGACACTTTCACATGAGGAGGCATGTCTTAAATTTTTTTTCTTCTTTAATAAAATTTTCAGAACTTAAACTGACCTCCCTGAGGCAGCTCTGTGCCTCAGGGAGATTTTTGCGCTCTTTCGCACACATGTGCGAGAGAGCACACTCCCAGATTTAGGCAACACCACCCCTCCACCCCACCGCCCCGGCAACAGGTAGCAATTAGCACTTCTGGGTGCGCGTCACGTAAAATGGTGGCACCCAGCCGAAAGAGTTTGGTGATTGGCTGTGCGCCTGCCTACGCCCAATCCCACCCAACCCCCCCCGATGGAGAGAAATTTCTTCCCATGCCATTTATTTACAAACTAACGTTACAACTATACTTGTGTGCTCACAATATAAAACTCTGTCCTCACTTATCAGTGACTAACTCAAGACTCTCTCACATAGAGGAAGCCCGTGCTGCTCTGCTATTGGACAATAAGATCATGTGACCTTATATTACAATACTTGTCTTAAAGGTATATTACATCTCAGGTTACTACTACCATCGACAACATGCACTGCACACCAAGGCTTCTTATCCAGCACCTTCCAAACGCCCAACCATTACCACCTAGAAGAACAAGGGCTACAGACACATGGGAATGCCACCACCTGGAAGTTCCCCTCCAAGTCACACTCCATCCTGCCGTTCCTTCACTGTTGCTGGGTCAAAATCCTGGAACTCCCTCCCTAACAGTACTGTGTGTGTACCTATACTACATGGGCTGCAGCGTTTCAAGAAGGCTTCTCAAGGGCAATTAGGGATGGGCAATAAATGCTGATCTGCCCAGCGACACCCGCATCCCATGAATGAATTTTTTTGAAGTTGAGCAAAAGCTTGCCCACAGGAGGAGGTTTTAGGTATGTCTTAAAGGAGGAGAGTGCAGTCAAGAGACAGAGAGACTTAAAGAAGGGAATTCCAGAGCTTAGGGCCTAGGCAGTTGAAAGCACAACATTGGAGCGACTAAAATAGGCGATGCATAAGAGGCCAGAGCTGGAGGAGTGCAGAGATCTTGGAGGGTTGTAGTTCTGGAGGATGTTGCAGAGATAGGGAGGGGAGAGATCATAGGGATTTTACAAACAAGGATGAGAATTTTAAAATTTAGTTGTTGATGCACCAGGAGTCAATGTAGACTAGTGAGCAAAGGCCTGATGGATGAATAGGACTTGATGCAAGTTAGGACATGGGTGACAGGGTTTTGAATGAGTTTTGAATGAGCGGGGTGGCCGTGGAAGATGGGAGGTAGGCCAGGAGAGCATTGGAATAGTATTACAATTATGAGGTTTAGAAGAATGTTCTGTTTTGTCACTGCGTCTTTAATTTAAGGTAAAATGGAAGGGGTCATCTGACCTGTTCTGAAGTTTGTTTGACAACGGGCCTGGGGCAGTTAAAGACCAAAGGAAGGCCAAGATTGATTTACTGGGGGTGTTGGTGTAAGGTGCCCATGGGTTGGAGACAATGACAGTAATCTTTAAGTTCACAATGGGTAGACTCTGAGTCTTTCAGAGTCCCAGAAAGCTGTTAATGGTAGCAGGCTGCAAACAGTAGAACTGTAAACTTTCCATTTAGTTCTAAGTTGAAAAAGACTTGGGATCAAGAATAATTAATCAGCATTTCTGCCTGGATGCAAGGCTAATGTGTTTCATGTTGCCTTGGGGAAGAGGGCAGAGGATGGCTATTTTAGAGGTCAGGTCACAGGCTTCCCTACAAATCAATGAATATCAGAGACAGCAGTTTTTGAGTGGTCAACAGACAGGAGAGAAAGCTTAGCTTTGTGAACCTGGATGCAGGAGGGAGACGGTTTCTAGTTGAAGAGATGCATCCCGCAGCCATCTAAAGATTCCAGGAAATTTGTCCTGGTGAGGCCAGAGGGGAAGAGATTACGGGACAGATTTTACTGCTGCTAGCGGATTTACGAAACTCCTCAAAGATCAGTGAAGTGCCTGGAGGTCACTGGAAGTTATTACTTGGTGACACTGGGAAATGCAAACCCATTGGAAGCTGGGAGCAACTGTGGACTGTTTGCTATATGGACTAATTCCATGGAGAATGTGACAGATTAGTATAAAAGGGTAACATTCCTTTCTGTAGTTTAAAGTGTAAGTAGCCTACAAAAAGAAAACAAGGTTTAGTCAATAATGCTTTCTTTAGTCATTTGGTATAGTAAAAGTTTTAAAACACAGGCCAGGATTTTACACACACACACCCGCTCCCGCTCCCCCCCACCCCCCAGCACAACCACCCAGTGGAATATTACAGTCCTGCCAAACTGAATTGAGATTTAAATGACTCGCCAAATCTGCCAGAAGGGGAAACATGCCACAGCGGGGCCATAAAATCCTGGCCATGAAATCTTGACATGTCATTCCTTCAGCTATTAACTGGAAGTTTGAATTTCCTTTGAAAAGTTGTCGGTCTCTATGGGAATCATAACAATAGAGGTAACAGGGTTCAGGAGCAGATGAGTTGAGACAGGGAGGGAGTTGGCCAGTGTTACAGAGGTGGAAACACACGGTCTTCGTGATGACACAGAAACTTATCACAAGGTCAAATACAACCCTTAGGTTGCAAGCAGTCTGGTTCTGCCTAAGGCAGCTGCCAGGGAGAGAGATGGAGTCAATGGCTAAGGAGCGGAGTTTATGGCAGGAGCCAAAGATAATGTCTTTGGTCTTCCCAATATTTCGGTGATAATCCGGCCGTACCCAACCAGTAGCATGAGACTTTATGGCAATTACACTTTATCTCCATATTTATGCCATGAATACCAAAAATGCTGTATCACACCAAAGCAGAGAGTCCTTGTGGTGAGGTTTTACACATTGTTTCACCTGACTGTGGAATGTTTTCCCAGGTAGAGCTTTTGCCTAGAACTCTGTCCTCTGTATATGACTTTCACTTGCTGATGGATTCACTAGACCATTGGAAAAGCTTGTATTTGACCATTAGCACTCTAATACAAATTTGACTTTGTGCTCTCCCAATCGTCACCACGCTTGGGATCAATGTCCTGCATTACTATAGGTGTGCCTGGATATTGTTGTATCATCGTGCAAAAAAGCCTCTTTGTTCCCTTTCGAATGTTACTCACCTTATTGTTAGACTAAATTTTTCACTAATTGCTGTCTTCTACATTGTGCATTATATTTTAAATAGGGTAAGATGCAAACAAAATCAGCTCAGGTTAAATAATTTTAGACCAATAAGAAAACAATACAGGAATAATTTTTAATTAATTCTTGTCTGACATAAAAATGAAATCACTTCTGATTCTTCACTCTTGTTCTGACATCGTGAACTCCGCACTCTGTTTTTACATTGGGCTGCCTCTTCCAGTCGGCGAGCGGGGACAGCCGGACAGGCCAGGAGCCCAGGCAGGCTTCCAAAAGTACATGAAACCTCATTCACGGGCGGGGTGAGGTTTCATGAGGGTATTAAAATTTGTATTAAATGTCTAAATAAAATAAATTGACATGTCCCAGCTCATGTGACAGTATCACATGAGGGGACATGTCAGGGATTTTTTTTCCACACTTCCACAAATTTTTAAAACTTCCAGTGATCTCCCAGAGGGGGCACTTTGCCTCAGGGAGATCTGTGCGCTCTTTAGTGCACATGTGTGAAATAGCCCACTCCCAGCTCAGGGAATACCCCCACCCGCCCGCACAGGGAGTGCATAGCACTTCCTGGCGGACATCACACTGGGCGCCAATCGGGAACCTACCCGCCCATGCCTGCCCCCATAGAACCCCCCCCGCCCCACCGACGGGACAAAATCCTTCCCATTATGTTCAGAAGTTAGCTTATCCTATCAAACTCTGAGTTTATAGTTATTTAATACCACCTTTTACAAACAGTACGTGAATTTTTTAGCCTATAAGGTGAGAAAATTGAATACATTACAACTTTTTGTACCCTTTCACCAATAACAACTCTGAAGAAGGGTCATATGGACTCAAAACGTTAATTCTGTTTCTCTCTCCACAGATGCTGCCAGACCTGCTGAATATTCATGTTGTGTTGTGATTTATTCTTTCTGACTTAAACTATTACAACAATATCCCCATTAATATATTTGTTGTTACAGTGTAATCTCTCTAACTCGTGCATCTTTTGATTCTAAACATGTCTCAATTATTCTAGTTTTGTCCGTATTAATTGCATTGGTCTCAAGTTCATGAAAACATTTTATGGTGTTAAGAAAACATTTTATGGTTTTAAGAAAACATTTTCATTCCCTGATTTTAGAATGATGTCTGATTTCCAGTATTGTATATGAAACAAGGTTATCCTATTTATGAGGAATTTGTTTTCCACCTCCTTTTTTCTCCCTACACCCATCTCAGTGTTGAACTGATTCTATGCACAATTATCTGACACCTGCACATTCACAACTATTTCAGAGATTCTGGTCAGGATGATCCGTCTAAAGCTTTCCACATTCCTTAAATAAGTGACAGCACTGAACTCCAGCTGAGAGCAACCTGTTCCCCTCTGAACAAGTGAATTTCATTCTTCAGAATATTAAGTGCATATCTGTCATTGTCTAATAACATTTATTTAGAACTTTCAAATATATTACACTATTATTTTTTTACAAGTTGTTCTTAAGAATGAAAGGTTTAAAAGCAATTTGTTGACTCCTGCAACATTCTGCATCCATTTTGTTGACAGTTGTATGGAAGTTAATTTCTGATAACACATGTTTGTTAAAATCAATTTATCTTTTGGAATCAGCTATTTATTTTGTTTGCTGAAAATTGTCTACACCTTTATTCCCTCCCATCTTTCACTACTGGAGATTATCATGCAAAACAAAAATGTTTTTCTTCCAAATTCTGCTCCCAAGTGTTGGATTGCTATTTTGCCATTTGCACGCTTATCTTTCATTGTCCTGTTTCCTCACTGTTTATTCGCATTTCCTTTGATGCATTTAGTCTTGTTCTGAATCTCAAATGTCCTATTTCAGTTCGGACACCATGAGCTGATTTTACATGCTCTCGGCGGGTGTGTTTCCTACTGGACGGGGAGGGACACATAAAATAGGATGGGTGGGTGCCCACCCTGGGTGCCCACCCCTCCACCTTCCCACCCTCCCCGAGCTCATTCTATAATGCTCATCATCGCACTTGCCCCTGGTTGACCTTCTTGAGAACTCGCTGCCTTTTGTTGCTCAGGCTGTTGCTCCTCCTCGCCTTGTGCCAACCTGCAACAGTTCCTCCTCATCTAGACAAGAGCCAATAGAATGACAGGGTTGCATGGAGCCTACATCATCTAGGCTGCAGTGGATCTGTGAATAAATTGCAGTATTCCATCAAATGAGCATATTCTTTGTCGATCAGCCTCCACCTCTGAGCCACAAAGCCAGTGCTAAGCCCATCTAGACATAATACCCCTTCCCCACCTCTGGAGGACATCCTAGATGACCACAGATGAGTGTTCCTCCTGTTTATATATGACAGTGCATGGAGACATTGTGAATTGACTGGGATGATGACAACCATGTGCGAAAACCCTTCCTCAGACACTATTCAGCTTGCCTCCATTATCCTTGAGACTCTACAGTGAGACTATTGCCTTGGCATCATAGAAAGACTTAGTGAGCTCTTGTCAGCCATGACCATTCACCCAGGAGGATGGAGGTTTGTAATCAGGAATTTGCTGCCATTCGCCAGCTGTGCCCCTTTAAAGCATTCGCCTCCCTCCCTTCATCCCTGCCTCTGACAGCAGCAGATGGCAAATGACACAGAATGAATGGCAGCTCCAGAGCTTAAAGGGTTCTCACTGGAGTGTGACCAATTATTCATGGAGCAATGCTGGTTTATTGGGTGTTGGAATGTCAAGAGGAGAACTCAGCTGAGCCTGGTTCCCCATGGAGTGGACTAACAATTATTAAGGTCCCCCTTCACTCGGCCCAAAAAACAAGGCATTAACTCCTCCCATCTGTTATGAGACACCTCCCATATTGAATGTTTGAGAGATTTTATGAACTGCGCAACAATCTCGAGAGCTTCAGGATAGTGTATGTGAGGTTTTCCAGTGTGTCAAGCACCTTCTACCTGCCCTCTGTTACCCACCAAGATCCCCCCATCCTCCTACATAATCATTGCCTTGTCATTTTTCTCCCTCCTGTAACCATTCAGCCTCTCCCCATTACCCTGGACCCAATTATCATCATGTTAAGATTCCTGTTCCCTTCATTGTTGGTGTGCCCATTCCCCTCCTGACCTGTTCTGTTCTCAAGGGCAGCTGTAACCCACAGCCATGAGTCTATCGACTACATTCCCCATCAGTCTAGCACTTCCAACTCCCAACTCTGACTGTGACTGCCTCCCAGTACCCTCCTTCAAACTCCTAGGATCAAATTCTTGAACATGGACCACGCCCTTTAGACATATCTCCTTATGATGCTCATTGCCCAGAGAGGCCTTCCACCACCCTACAATGGGACCAAGACATGTGTGACATGCTTACCCTTCTAAGCAAGCCCAGGCTTCCTTCCCCAGATGCCCTTCTCAAATGCCCGGGACAATCTGTCTTCCTTCCCAGGACAGCCTCCCACCCTTCCCCCACCCTGCCTGCCTCCCCTGTCCAGCCTCCACTCCACTCCGTCCTTCTCCGCTGGTCCTCCCTCCCCTGCCCAGCCTCCATTACATCCTTCCCCACTTAGCCTGTCTCCTGCGTGCAGCCTCCAATCCATCCTTCCCCACTGGTCCTGCCTCCCCTGTCCAGCCTCCACTCCACCCTTCCCCGCTGATACTGCCTCCCCTGTCCAGCCCCCGCTCCACCCTGCCCTTCCCCGCTGGTCCTGCCTCCCCTGTCCGGCCTCCATGCAGCTTGGCCTGCCGACACCTTATCTTAATCATGAGGCTGACATTTCTGAGCCATCCCCAGGAAGACCAAGGTAATGACTATTCATGTGAAAGTCCTGGAAGAAGTCAAGCTCACCAGGTACACGCCACTTACATGCAGTCATAAAAGTGAACATTCTAATTTCTGACTGGTAGAGAACTTAAATGGAGGGAGTACTTAATTCCGGCATGGTTGCCTTTCACTGAGCAAGCGTGACTTGCTAATGCACACAAAAGGGCTTCCTGACATTGTTCATCGGGAAGCTTGACCCGGCTTTAAAGTCCCGAGAACATTGTTGTAAAAGTTCATCCCGCCGTTGGGAAAACTGATTTTTTGCCTCATGCCAAATTAAGTTTCCCTGCCCACCAGAAGTTTCTGGTCAACATTGCAAGATGAGGCGGCATTTCATTCAGGTGACGGGGGTCTAGAGAGCCCATGTCACTCCCTTTAGAGATTGCCCGGGGTTAGGTGACCAGCCGCGGGCCTTCCCTGCAATGAAGGATCAAGGGTGGGGAATGAAAATCCTGCACACCCCTCCCCCCCCCACTCACCTGTCAGAGCTGCCAACCAATGGCATCTGTCCATTGCAAACAGCGCCTGGGTAGACAGCATTGAATTCTATCTTTAACTCTGCTTCTTTCACCACAGATGCTGCCAGACCTTCTGAGTATTTCCAACATTTTCTGTTTTTATTTGAGGCTGCCAGCATCAGTGGGATTTTGCTCTTATTTAATTGGGGGTTGGATTTGAATAAACCAGGAGAAAGGAGTTCAACACAAGGGATACACACAGAGAGACACACAGAGACGGGTGGACACAGAGATAGGCACACAAATGTACACACACAACACAGATACACATATTACGGTTATTTAAAGCTTGCAGGTATGGCAAAATGAAAATATGAGTTTATTTGAAATTCAAGCCTATATTTAATATTCACATTGACAAGCTTCCGGATGTTCCAGGGATTTTCTTCATCTCCTGTTTTAATATACCAGTACAATGAAGACATTTGAAAGCAATTTCTCAATTTATGCAACATTCTGGATCCAGTATGATTATGACTGTAGAATGTAAATGAATATAATTATTTATTTATTTTTTAAAAAGGTTTCCAGCTTCGACTACCACCACGTGGCTATCACTTTACCAATGACCAGGAAGACACATATTTCAGCTTTTTATTAACCCGGTGGGAAATCCGAATTCGCCGCTGTTTCTAACAAATATTGTCTGTGGGTTTTTTTTTAACTGCAAGTTCCTGTCATGGTGTAAAATCATTTCGGGTGCGGTTTTAACATTTTGAAGAAAAACACTGCGAAAATGGCACAGATTCCATGTCTGCTGTTGTCATTAAAACAGAACACCTCCCCACCCAACATGCTTTTTTTTTGCGATTCCTGCTGGTGAATTAACCCCGAGAAAAGGATACCCGAGAAGAAAGCCGCCATGTCACCCTAGCGCCAATATTTCACTATCCGTCTCGTTTTCTATTATCTTGTCACTCGCTTTTTATTATAATGGTTGAACGCTCAAACACGCTATAACCCGGGAACAAGACGTCAGGGAGAAAGGAGTCCGGCCTTCAACGCACACAAATACACAGAGATAGACACACACACAGTTAGACACCCTTATGTGTTCATGCAGGAATATGGATACCACTAGCCACACGAATGGGGATATGCATGCAGGCACATAGAAACTGACTCAGTTGCAGATACAGTCATGTACATCGATACTATTGTCAGGCATGCACATAGACACACACATCTACAGATAAAGCTACAGACACAAATCTAGGCACACTTAGATATAGCTACAACATACACATGGATACACACATACCTAGATACCAACACACATGGATACAGCTATAACAGTGAGAATGGCGATTTAAAAACCTCCACAGTGCAAGGAACAGTAGTGTCTGCAGACAATGGAAAACCTAGTTTCAAAGATTGTTTCAATCTTTCTGGTAATTTTGCATTTCCTTCCATTAACACTTGTTAATCAACACCAATGATGTGCCTCTATGTCGCAATTTTAACATTGAAACATGCCCCAAGTCACTTCACAAAAGGTAATCACAAAGATCAACGACTAACCAAATAATGCCTCTGGCTGTAAGAGAGGATGAAAGGTTTGGTCAAAGGTGGCTTGATAAAGAGAATCATCAAGGAGAAAGGGACCTGGAGAAGGGAATCCAATGTTTAGGACCTAGATGGCTGAAGACACTGTTGCCAATATTGTAGTGGGTCATAGGGATTTCAGACTGTACAAGGGACCAGAGTTGGAGAAATACAGAGTTCCTGTAGGATTGTCAGGCAGGAAAATGTTGTCCAGAGATAAGGAGGGACTATGTCCTGGGTTGATTTGAACATTTTTAAATTTGAGGCCTGGGGGAATTGGACTGTGTAAGAAGTTTAAAGACATCATGCAGCTGGCTGCCCTGAATCAGCACAGTCTGGCTGTAAATCAGTTAGAAGACTAATTGTTACCAGGAAAATATTCTTATTATTGATACTGTGTGATTGAAATAACAGGAATATGATTCACATTTTTGACAAATTAGGTCTAAATGCACAATATTTTAATATAATTAAATATCATTATACAGGAGATGGTGACATAGTGGTAATGCCACTGAACTAGTCATCCAGAGGCCCAGACTAATGCTCTAGGGACATGGGTTCAAATCCTACCTCAGCAGCTGGTGGAATTTAAATTCAATTAATAAAATCTGGAATTGAAAGCTAGTCTCCATGAAACTTTCATTGTAAAAACCCATCTGGTTTGAAATCTGTCATCCTTACCTTGGTGGCCTACATGTGACTCCAGACCCACAGCAATGTGATTGACTCTAACAGCCCTCTGAAATGTTCAGTTCAAGGGCAATTAGGAATGGGCAATAAATGCTGGCTTTGCCAGTGATGCCCACATTCCATGAAAGAATAAAGAAACAAAAAAATGATGGATTGGTTTGTTTGGTTGTGTATTAGTGATGCTAGAGCACTATGGGATCTGTCCGTGTATTTATGATCCAGTGATACCAGAATTAATCTCAGTTCACTGGTCAGAATGTATAATTGCCTTGCATTGATAAAAGGAGAAAAAATGTGCCCAACATTGCCCTCATCCTGATGACCACCTTTGTGTGCAGCTGCATCAAGCTGTGCGTAGACCCTTGGTACGCAAACACCAAGTGTTTCACCCCTCTCCTATTTTTACTTAGTTCTGTTGAAGGGTCATGAGGACTCGAAACATCAACTTTGTTCTTCTCCACTGATGCTGCCAGACCTGCTAAGTTTTTCCAGGTATTTCTGCTTTTGTTTTGGATTTCCAGCACCCACAGTTTTTTGTTTTTATGTCAAAGGTTCTACCTGTCCCTGGTATTGTGAAGGATGGGTCTGGCCACGCTGCCACGGAATGCTCCAAGTAGTTGGACCACCTGTCCCTTGTGGAACAATGAAACACTTTTGACTACAAGTCCATCAGGCAGTGGTCAGCACGTAATGCCCCTGTGGGAAAAGGAGATGGTGGATCCTGTCAGATAGTTCCCTGAGCAGACTGTCAAAGTCATTTAACACAAAAACAGAAATACCTGGAAAAACTCAGCAGGTCTGGCAGCATCGGCGGAGAAGAACAAGGTTGACGTTTCGAGTCCTCATGACCCTTCAACAGAACTAAGTAAAAATAGGAGAGGGGTGAAATATAAGCTGGTTTAAGGTGGGGGGATGACCTTAAACCAGCTTATATTTCACCCCTCTCCTATTTTTACTTAGTTCTGTTGAAGGGTCATGAGGACTCGAAACATCAACTTTGTTCTTCTCCACTGATGCTGCCAGACCTGCTAAGTTTTTCCAGGTATTTCTGCTTTTGTTTTGGATTTCCAGCACCCACAGTTTTTTGTTTTAATGTCAAAGTCATTTGGCAGAAGCCTCATTGCCAGAACTTTCCAATAAGCGCCAAGATGTAGCTTGGCTGGTGCTGAGAAAGGCCCTCCCCATCAGATCCTTCCTACATGACAGGAGTCTCACCCCCTCCACGTGCTGCCCTCGAGTGGTTATTGTGGGGAAGAGACCATTGTCCACCTCCTTGTGGAATGTGCCTTTGCAGAGACATTCATCCTGAGCAGTTCCATGACACAGGAGCCTGTGTTCTATAGGTTGTTCCCAGAGACACACACCGAGACAAACCACAACTGCAGTTGGAGGATCATCAACTCAGTGAAAGATGGCCTTTGGTCTGCCCAAAATTGTTGGTCTTCCAGTGCAAAGCATTGTCCCAGACCGAGTGTTGCAGACTGGTACACTCCAAGGTCCAGGACTACATGCTGAGGGACACATTAAAGCTTGGGGCAGCTGCCGCAAAGACATAATATGCAAAGGTCACTGTCTAACACCTTTCAGCCATAGTGCACCAAGGGTCTGTGAATTGTATAGACCCCTTGGGCTGTAAGACTCACATTGAATGTATGCAATGAATATTACATGTATCACAATTGTATTGACGCACCTCAGAGTGCAACATGATTTGTGTAGATAACCTGAATTTATACCATTGTACTGTCTGACTGTCTGTAATGACCATGTTGAAATGTCTGTCATGTTCATTGATTGTATTGAAGCACCTCATGACCTATGTGGAAAACTGGAAAATGATTACACTTTTTGTGATGGCCATTTTGAAATGTTTTAGTAATGTTCTTTCAGATATTTTATGAATAAAGCATATTTTTCCGAAAACAATGTAGTAATTATTCCACATGGTTAGAGGTTCATACTCGAATTCCCACTGAGACGATCTCCCTGCGTATTTCAACTCCATTCATTGGCTGGGGGGTCGCTTCCTGGAACCTTCGATCGCTTTCACGTGACAGGCTCGGCCAGACCAGATGAGGAGTCCAGGGTCAGAATTGAAATTAAATCAAGCCAATAAAAAAAATCAGCACGTCAGAAAGATGAACTGTCAAATTCACAAAGTCCCTGTCCACTTTTTTCTTGGAATGAGACAAGATGCCCGTTTTTAGAGAGGGTTGTGTTCTGGAGATCGTGTCTTTTTAATGTGATTGCTCTCAATCCAATGTACAGGACGGAAATTCACATTTTTATAATGTTCATATGTGAATCATTAAAATATAGGGTCAGCAGGAGGATTACTAAAAAGAGCAACCATTTGGAACTGCATAAACCATACACAGAGATAAAAGATTGAAAACCATGAAAGTTTATTTTAGACCAGAACTAAGCTGATCGGAATCGACGGTACACACCGGGGAACAACATAATTAAAATGCATGTACATCTTTTTTTAATCCAACATCCGATGTTTTACTGTACTGATTGGGATTATTTTATTGCAGAAACATTCCGTAAAATACAAAGCAGGTGATGTGAAATGATTTAGCAAAGACTGGACCAATCCGGGTTGCGTAAAGGCACAGGGACCAGTCTAAGGTTATGATGTGCGGAGATAATCCATGTTTTTATTGCAGTTGGTAGTCATCTCCCTTTTGCTCTCTCACACTGCGAGTTGGAAGAGCTGAGCGCGTTTGGAAGGGGGGAAAAACACACCAGGAGGATTCCAAAAAGGAGAAATCAGAAATTCTACTGGTCCTGTCTCCATCTTGGCCCCGTGCTGGGCAACCAGAGACCGTGTGTTGAACTGCTGATCCTGAAGGATATATTGCACGGCTGGATTGACTATTCTGAGAGAATATGCTGCAATCGGCGGTTATTTCGTGACAGCCATTGCAGAGTCACAGGTCAGCCCAGTGTTCAGGAAAAAAAAACAACTGGAGTCAGTTACACCAGCCGGCAGCTCACCGTAAAAACCTGGATTTCTCCAGCAGGTTGAACGCAGGACGTTTCTGTGCGTTTTTCCCCGTTGATATTGAAAAGAGACAGTGATCGCCCCCCACCCACCCCTTTCTTTCTATATCACTCAGTGAAGTGTTGCTGTTTTCTCAAATCTTTGTGTGGGAGAGAGAGAGAGAGCGAGAGGAAGAAAACCACATCCACCCTCCTGATGTCTTCTTCAGACGAAGAGAGCGTGAGTGAGAGGTCGGGAAGCCTGTCCCCGTGTCCAGGGGATACTTTACCCTGGAATCTGTCCAAACATCAGAGATCCAAACGACAGAGCCAGGAATCGGTGCTGGA
This sequence comes from Carcharodon carcharias, assembly GCF_017639515.1. Classification (NCBI taxonomy): domain Eukaryota; kingdom Metazoa; phylum Chordata; class Chondrichthyes; order Lamniformes; family Lamnidae; genus Carcharodon; species Carcharodon carcharias. The sequence goes on along the minus strand of NC_054485.1, from coordinate 35,276,795 downwards.
TCCCGCCGAGAGAGCCGTGGTCAGAGTCGCTGGTAAGAAATCTCTTTGAACAGGGTTAGGATGTGGGTCGAGAGTATGAGCCTAATCTATCTCCGATGCTTAATATCATTACTGGCATCAAATCCTACCTTAATGTATTGAAGACAACGTAATCGATTGGTGTAAATAAATATATGCAAAACATTAATGCAACAAGCTAGGGAAAGGATCTTTTGAAATGATTCACGGGCACCAAAATGCCCCAGTACCAGCCAGTCGAGTTGTGGATTGTGTCCTTATTAATGGTCTAATTCACATCCCGAATGTCCTAACGTTCCAGTAAACAAAACATTTCAGTCAGAAATATGAACAAACGACAGGGTCAATGTTGTATATTATTAATTAACCATCTCATGGCCTGACGTTCAGAGTGGATCCCATCTGCTCGGTCTCTTTTCACCCCTATTGGAGAACTACCAGTGACACATCAGAAACCAGGGGATCACTCTTCCTATAGCAACAGTGCTATTCGTCAGTTACAGCGCAAATCGAGCTCAGCTTTCAGCAGAAGACCAGATAACAAGGTCGTGTCAGGAGTTTATTATGCAAAATCCTCTCTTTTTTCTCGAATGACAAATAATGCTACAATGTTCTTCCACGATAATTACCGTGGATGTCGGCAATCAATTTCCACGCCTTAAAATGACCCAGAATATGGTGTCTCGGTTGTCATGGTTCCGCCCACCGAGGAGTAGTTTGCATTCCTAATGGTGCGTCTGAAGTGTTACAAATGAAACACCCGCCATCAATCCCGATACTACCATCTTCTCCAACATGTTAGGCGTGACATACAGAAATTGTTCGAGAAATTAAACGTTAGCATTTCGAATTTATATATAACCAGCAATCTGATAAATAAATGTTTTACATATCAATGTACGAACTTAGGTACATCAATTCGGATGTGCATAATATCTGGTGTTTCTGGTTGATAACACAAAGCTATTTCAATATATGAAACAGTCAGCAGCCCCTCTGGTGAGATTTCCTTTTATACAGAGGCGTGCCACATGAACACCTAAAAATCACCCAGTTGTAATCATGATTAAAAAAACAGCACCCAACAACGCTAACAGAGAACACAGCTGCTTGTTATAATGTAAAACACCTATTAATCGTGAACAATATATAAAAAAATCAATAATCTTAAATTGTGAACCACCAGCCAGAAGCCTCCATCCTAAACATTTTTTTCGACACTTGGGTGTGTCAAATGAAAAGCTGCAAGCAATCCTGAAAAATTAATTGCTGACGAGCAATTCTTAAAACGCAATGCAATCCTAAAAATACCACTAGCAATCCTAAAATATTGACATTGCCCAATAATCCTGGAGGAAAAAAAACTATAACTGGTAATATTTAAAACACCCATTTCAGATATAAAATTGGTTTAGTAATAGAGACATTTAAAGAACTAGTCATGCCATAAAACATCAATATTTCATCATTACAAAACTAATTATCTTGTAATGTAAAAAGCCAGCCAGTAAATGTTGTTATATAAAATAAGAGCCAATAAACCTGTAAAATACTAAAATACTTGTCAATAATCTTGTAATATAATGAAAATCAATAATCCTGCATTATAATCAATAATCTTGTGATTCAAAACAACCAACCAGTAATCCACTAATATAAAAACTAGCTAATAAGCCTGTAACATAAAAGGCCAACTAATAGCCTTGCAATATAAAATTTAGCCAATATCCCTAAAATATAAAAGGCCAATCTGTAATCCTGGGATCATAGAATGGTTACAGCACAGAAGGAGGCCATTTGGTCCATTATGTCCTTGCAGGCTCTCTGCAAGAGCAACTCAGCTGATCTAACTTGCCTATCCTTTTCACATAGCCCTACAATTTTTTCTCTCTTCAGATAATTATACAATTCCATTTAAAAAGCCATGACACCCTTGGGCAGTTCATTCCAGATCCTAACCACTCATTGTATCATCAGCAAATATTGAAATTGTGCTTGGCCCACCCAAATCCAGATTATTAATATAGATTAAGAAAAGCAGTGGTTGTAATACCAGCTCTTGGGAAACTTCACTATATACACCTTCCTCCAGTCTGAAAAACAACCAATCACCACTGCTCTATTTTCTGTCATTCATCCAACTTTGAATCCATGCTGCCACTGTTATGTGGCACTCTATCAAACACCTTTTGGAAGTCTATGTATACCACATCAACCCTCTTTGTTAGTTCATCAAAGAACTCAGTTAAATTTGTTACACACCATTTGTCCTATAAAAGATCAATCAATAATCCAGCAATATCAAACATTAGCCAATAATCTAACCAAAGACCAACAAATATGAACACAATACAGATCACCAGCTAATAATCCTGTGATATAAAATTAAATCTGTAATAATGGAATATAAATAGTCAGCCAATGTTCCTGTAATATAAAATGCAGAGTAACAATCATTTAATGTAAATCATTTGGTATTAATCTTGAAATGTAAAAAGCTAATGAATAATCCTGCACTGTCACTCAAATAATCCTGTAATTGAATACATGAACTGGTAATTCTACTATGCAAAACACCAGCCAATAATAACATAATATAGAAAAGTTACAGTAACCTGAGGATTATGGTACTGGACCACTAATAGATATGAAAATTTGTGGGCCAGCACCAAATAAATGACCAAAGTTGCCGCATTGGCATAAAAACCCAAATGATTCACTAATTTTCAAATAAAACTGTTGAATTTTGAATTTGAAAGGGGTAATGCTCATGATTTACATGCATGATCAAGAAATTCAGATTTTTGAAAATAAATAAAATAGAATTAGAATGAGGAAAGAATCCAGTTCTCTTCTCACTCGTATTTGTGTCTTTCTCTCTGTTTCTCTGTCTTCCTGTCACGGACAGAGTTTGTGTTTATTATTGTCTGTGATCAAAGTTTTTTTTGTGTGTGGGGTAGTGTGTGTTCTTACCTTCAGAATGGCTTTCTGAATTTAAATAATTTCCAGCAGCAAGATTTTATGAATTTTAAAATAAAGATTATTTATCATATTTTTGCCCCGGAGGTTTTAATGCAATGTCTTACACATACTATCACACACACAAAGAATAGAAACAGATGAGGAAAAAAAAACACAATGTAATTACAAGTTGAAATGATTCCAGTCTTTACCGTAGCAGGTCTGCTGTTTCTTAGCTGAACTAATGTTGTAGCTGGAGTGGTAAGGCGGGTAAAAGCAGGGGATTCTCAGCAAGCTGTGGGATTTCTTATAGCTGAATTGTCATACAGATCATTTTCAGGTGAACTTGAAGGTGGTACAGGCTAAGGGGCGGTGGGGTGGGGGATCGGGGGGAGGTGAGATTCCTTCTCCCTCTTTCAAGGAATAGCTGTTTTATTTTCTCTGCGTTGTCTGCAGCTGGTTCAATGGTTTTTCAGATGGTGTTTCTCTAAATTGAACAGCTTCTGCTGTAACATTTAAAAGCAGGTGCAAACATGGTTGCCTTAACCATGTGACCTATACAAGTCCAAAGACTTTTCCCAAATAAGCTAGTAGGTTGGGCCAATACACAATGTGGCTTTTCACACTTTGAGTGTTTTGAAATGAGGGTCCATCACAATACAATGAAAGGTCGATGAGTCTCATTTCATATTAGTCTCACACCCATTGAGTTTCAACACCTCTCTTGTCCATGGTGAAGCTGCAGGAAGACAAATTGACTTGTATCATAGTCCTGGTTGTTTACAGTTCATCCTTACCAAAATGACTTGAGTTTCAAAAGTGGGTTGGATTGTTCATATTTTAATGAGGCATTTGCTTGAGTTTCACGTCTTGTCTGGGGCTGACAAAAAAGTCAGCCATCTTAAAACTGTTATGCCCATTTTTAAAAAAGCTTTAAAATTTGTAATATCTTCATGTCTTTACTCGAAATGACACCCCTCTGCTCTGTTTCATTGGGGTAAATTGGAATATCAGTTTGAGTTTTGACACTATATAAAGCCTCTGGGCAAGTGGTAAGAAAGTTGAGTGTGAGAGGGAGGGGAGGAGAGAAACTGATTGAGGATGAGACTTCTGACCTCTCACCATCTGCTGTAGGGGGAGTGAGTAGGGATAGCGGAAGGCTAAAAGTGGGGTGTGTTACAGTAGGAACATGGCAAAGGCATAGTAGTTGAGTCGGTAGGCCACTTGGAAAGAGATAGAGTTAGTGATGGGAGTGAAAGGGTAAGTAGGAAGGAGAATGAGAACTGGGAAGATGAAAGGTTAGCAGACAGAATGGAAGATAGGAAACTTGATTGATTGGAGGATAGAATAGGAAGAGAGCCAGAGGGCCACAATTGCCTGTAACCCTCAACCCAAATGTGCTTGTAGCCGCACATTTCACTGCCACAATATACCAAGACAACTTTCACTTCCAACATGAAAACAATACAAGACTTGGAGATGTGGCAGGTAGTGAGAATGATACTAATCAATTTGCAACAGGACATATATAGGCAAGCAGGATGGACAGACAAGTGGCAGATGGAAGTTAATACAGAGAATTGAGAGATTATGCATTTAGGTAGAAAGGATAGGGAGAGATAATATAAACTAAATGGCACAGTTCTAAAGAGTGCACAGAGACAAAGGGACCTGGGGGGTTCATGTGCATAGATCTTTGAAGGTGGCAAGATGTATTGAGAGAGCAGTTAGCAAAGCATATATCTTCAACTTCATAGATAGAGATATTGAACACTAAAGCAGGGAAGCTGTGTTGAACCTGTATAAAGCTTGGTTGGGCCACAATTAGAGTATTGTGTCCAGTCCTGGTCACCACACTTTAGGAATTATGTGAGGGTCTGAGAGGCAAAGAGGAGATTTACCAGAATGGTTCCAAGGATGAGGGATTTTAGCTACAAGGTTAAGTTGTGGAAGCTGGGATTGTTCTCAAAACAAAGAAGATTGGGGGCAGAGTTACTGGAATTGTACAAGATCACAGATTTAGATAAGGTAGACAACAAAAAGTTGTTCCCTTTCACTGATAGTACAAGGGCTGCAAGACACAGATTTAAGGTTTTGGGTAAGAGGGATGTGAGTAGGACCTTGTTATGCAGCAAGTATTAATGATCTGAAGCTGGCTCCCAATGAGGATGGTGGAAACGGAGATGATGAATGATTTCAAAAGGAAATTGGATGGATAATTGAGGGAAAAAAGGGAGTTAGGAGGGGCAAATGGGACTGATTGGATTGCTCCACAGAGGGTTGGCATGGGTGTGATGAACCAAATATCTTCATTTTGTGCCATAATACACCAAGACCCTAAAAGAAGAAAATTTACAGAGACATGCAAGAAGAGTTAAGGAGAATAGAGAGAGACAAAAGAATAAACAACAGGAAGACAGATAAGACAAAAGAAAGAGACAATGCTTTCCTGCTTACCTTGTGCCAGGTGTGTAGTGCCAAATTTTGGAGTGTAGGAGTTCGAAGAAAATATTTTGGTTACATCATTCCTAAATCTACTATTATGTTGCTTTCCTATGTATTAATCATTTGAGCCCCAAAAGTTAGTAAAGCTATGCTTTGTAAGTGAAAAATATTAGTGCTGGAAGGCATTTTATTTTGAACCATGTGGTATTTTAAATCACTAGTCTTTAGCATAGCTAGAATTTCATTATGCAATGATTTAATTATTTAATTCAAGTCTATTAAAACATGAATTATTGAAAACTTTATTTACTTCTGACTGGGCTTGGTACATAGAGGGGGGCACTGCTTTTCTTGATGTACAGGGCACAATTTCAAAATTTGCAGATGAAGAAAGACTTGGAAGTATTGTGAACTGTGAGGAGGATAGTGAAAGACTTCAAGAGTATATAGACAGGCTGGTGAAATGGGCAGACATGTGGCAGATGAAACTTGATGTAGAGAAGTGTGAAGTGATACATTTTGGTCAGAAGAACAAGAACAAGTGACATAATATAAAGGATTCAATTCTAAAGGGAATGCAGGAGCAGAGGGATCTGGATGTATATGTACATAAATCATTGAAGATGGCAGGACAGGTTGGGAAAGCAGTTAATAAATTATACTGAATCCTGGGTTTTATAAATAGGGGCTTAACAGTACAAAAGAAGGTACTGTAAAGTCCTATAGTTCACGGGGGTTACGTTCCCATGAAACATTACAAAAAGCGAAATCGCAAAGGACAATTATACTTTACAATGGGAGTCAATTAGATAGGTTCCAGCATCCTACAATTTGACATGTATAATGGATCAAAGGCAATAAATTTAAAGACAAATTTCCTGGAGAAGTTGTTTAATAAAACAAGAAAAATGTAAAATTTGTCACACAGTACTTTGCTTGAGAGTGGAGGTGGACTGTGATCAGGAAATGAATTGCAGCGACAAGGAACACCCACATTCAAACAACAGCAGATGACACAAGCACAGTACTCACTTTCTACTGCAGGAAATATGTCATGGACACCTTTCATTTATTAACTTTATTTAGGTGGTTTTTCTTTCAGCATTTTCTAAAGATGGCTTCTATTTTTTATTTTTAAAACCTTGGATAAGTGGATATTTGGGCCCACAATGGGTGAACTGGTGCACAAAGACTTTTGTGCAGATAAGCAAATTCATGAAAGCAGAAGTTGCAAATGACGGGACTTTATTGTAAATTATGAACCTTAGTAAAACACTGGTTCAGCCTCGACAATAAGGATGTGGAAGTTTTAGAAAGGATACAGAAAAGGTTTACAAGAATGGTAGAGGATGAGAGACTTCAATTACGTGGATAGATTGGTGAAGCTGGGGCTATTCTCCTTGGAGAAGAGAAGGTTGAGAGGAGATTTGTTAGTCATGTTCAATATCATAAAGGGTCTAGATGCATAAATGGGGAGAAACTATTCCCATCGGCAGAAGGTTGAGAACCTTAAGGTGATTAACAGAAGAAACAGGCAACACGAGGAAAAACTTCTTTATGCAACAAGTGGTTTGGATCTGGAATGCACTGCCTGAGAGTGTGGTGGAGACAGATTCAATTGCAGTTTTCAAAGGGGAACTGGATAATTATCTGAACAGAAAAGATTTTACAGGGCTACATGGAAAAAGGCAGAGGAGTGGGACTAGCTGAGTTGCTGTTGCTGAGAACCAACACAGAGACAATGTGCTGAATGTCCTCCTTTGTGCTGTAACCAATGATTCTAGTATAGATACATGTAATGAACTTGATAAATACATGAAGAATAAAGAAGTTCAAGGTTACTCTGATAGTGTGATCAAGAGATGTAGAAGGAGACACAAACACCAACATAGATGAGGAGGGCCAAATGGCCTGCTTTTTGCTGTAAATTCCGTATAAAGTTGCCAGCAGGGAATACAAACACTATACTGCATTTCACATCCTCAGGCCATCACAACCAAGGAATTAATGTTCAGCAGGCAGAGTATCAATAGAATACTGATGCTGCTTTAGATCCTGGTAATCTTTAGCTTCAAAGACCCTGAAATGCCTGTTTATGAGAAAGCTGTGTGCAGGGATTTGGCAGGCCTGTATTTTTTTTTTCATTGGCTCAGACACATTCAGCAGCATGAGGCCCAGGACTCTGGGCCCAGCCTTCCCTCCACCACCTCCTAATCTGCCCAGGCTCCAGATTCACAGCCACACTGAGCTCCAGATATGCCAGGCAGCTCTTAACATCTGGTCTGAACTCAAACTCCAGGAACTCATGGTTAAACTTGCCCTTGTGCTCCACATAATAGCGCAGGTAGAAACTCGACATGGTCCCTGCGCCGGCCGCCTCTGTATCACATGTCAAACAGCCCCACGTGGTTGCCAGAGGCTTTCTCTCCAGTTCTGATTGTTGCCGTCAGTGAGCCGAATCCATCTGCATGCATTACCTCTGGAAACGAATAGCTTCAATATTGGAAGCAGTGAGGATTAAAATCAGCACAATTTTATAAATTGAAAATCCAGTCAGACAATTGATGGAGTGGACTCCGCTGAGGTCAACTGATTCCAGTGAGGTCAGAGGAAAGAAAAATCAAGTGGGTGCAAAATAAGAGAGGAGTTGAGAAATGGCTGACTCCATACCTGACCAATTACTGCATACATGGTCCCTGTATTCTGGCCCAAGAGATCGCTATCCATCTTACATATCTTGTGAAGAGCAAAATGGGGATTTCTGCCATACATCTGTGAATCAACACTTGCAGTCAAAAGCTTCACCAGATGGAGGCAAAAGCTAAATCTCCAGCTGCTTCATCAATTAGAATTGGAAAAAAAAAATCACATGACAACAGTACACACACAAAAATACTTCATGTATTTCCTGCACACAAGTAACCTTGCTTCAAAATTGTAACTTTCAGAAAGTTGCCATTCAATTATCTCATAATTAGTGCCTGTTTTAAATGAAAAAATAATAAATAAGGCATTATTTGGAAAGTAGAAAGGTTTCTGTAATTTTGTACCATTTTTGTGACATCAGATTAAGTCACTGTTATTCAAAAAATTATATCTACCACTGAATAGTAAAAGATTATTCACATGCTTAGAATCTCAATACTAATATATTATGCAGTGCACTAACTGAAAGTGTATCTAAAACAAAAGTATATGTTTATGTATGTACCATGTCACAAAATGTCATATCTAAATTATGTTAAATGTTCTGCAACATCTTTTTCTACTGTATAATACTAAAATGTTAAAATGATACACAAGTGCAAATAACTTGAGTGTAAAAAATCCTGCCCTAAAAGCAAGCAAATAATGCTGCTTGTCAAAAGTGAGAGCCAAAGATCGAGACACATTTGCACTTATGGGGAATGAACGAGATAATTAATTGTTGACTAGTGATCAGTTATTTTGCATATACAACACAATATACTTTTACCATGGAGGTAAACTACCTTTTAATTTGAACTTTACTGAAAATGAGCAAATCAATGTCCAAATGTCATTTCAATTCAAATAAAGAGCGGAAGTTTGTTTTTTGTAATTTGATTAATGTGGATAAACATTTCTAACGCATAAGACTTTGTTGTAAAATACTTCCCATTCATCGTTTAACAAAAGGCAGAACTCGGGTGCATTCACCCTGTTTCTAACGTAATTTAATTTGCTTCATATTTCCTCCACAAATAAACGTTCCCATCAACTGTGCAACGCTGGCTCTAACAGACTGTATCAAGCTGTTCCCCTTTGCTACAAATTGTAAAACATCATAGCCAGAACTGCTGAGTATTTCCAGGTTTTCTGTTTTTGTTTTGGATCACCAAGGGAATGTTTGACGGATTCAGTCCTTTATCTTTTTACCTGTAAGGTATTCACAGCGTTCGGCTGCAGACAATTTTTTCTCTGCTGTCAAACATTTAATTATTGCCACTCTGGGGAACATTAGCAAGTTATGATTAATTAACTTTGTAAAGTTTCATTTCGGGCGCAAATGAGGTTTCTTAAATGTTAGCGAGGTCAGTGGAAAGAACAAATCAAGTGGGACATATAACGAATGGCCAAAACAAAAACAGAATTACCTGGAAAAACTCAGCAGGTCTGGCAGCATCGGCGGAGAAGAAAAGAGTTGACGTTTCGAGTCCTCATGACCCTTCAACAGAACACCCTCTCGAAACGTCAACTCTTTTCTTCTCCGCCGATGCTGCCAGACCTGCTGAATTTTTCCAGGTAATTCTGCTTTTGTTTCGGATTTCCAGCATCCGCAGTTTTTTGTTTTTATAACGAATGGCCAATCGGGAAGGAGAGTTTACCGCCCAGCGGTGAATATTCAATTAAATAGGAGGTGCCGGAGCAGGGCTCCGATGCTCGCCGGCAGCTCTATACCCCTACCGTGTGCAATACTACGTGATAGTAAAATAAATTATAGTATATTTCATTACACATTATTATACATTAACTATATTACATTTGTGTGCACTTCCCATCAACTTTTTCCTTTATAGATTGCTCCGTTTATAATGGACATAGTGGAGGTGCTTCAGCAACAGCAGTGGTGTATTTGCAGCATAACAAGCTTACCTGGTTGATTTCCGTTACGAGTGGGTGGATACAGGAACTTATGACAGAAACTTATCACAAAAAGACAGAACTTTTAAGATGAGGAATGAAAGAGCACCCTGGTCTATTTAAGCCTCACCTTCTAACCATGCTTCATCTGAAGGTTGCACTTGGTCTTATCACCTGTGTGCAAATTGCATGCATTATAAATTTGTGTAGTAATGTACTTCCTACCAAGTTTCCTGTTGTCTGATTTTTGCTCAATTTTATTTCAATGTTGAATTGAACACGAGATTTTCTACAAAACGTAAATTCTGGGTGCAAATGGCTGCCTCTAAGAATGCGCTTGCAAGGCCTGGTGAGTTGCTTGTGTGAGAATTTCAGAAATCTCTACCAACTCCAATGCCATTTTGTATATTAAGAAAAAGTTGGTGGCAATAACACAAACAATTTATTAGAAATGGAAATAAAACTAAGCCTTAATATTTGAAGTATTATCTTGAACTGTTAATATGTAAGCATTTACAATATCACCACTAAGAAGTAATCCTAATTTTTAAAGCTCAAGGCAGCAGTTTTTTTATCAGTTGGTAAAATGGCTGCACAAGATGATCCTTAAGTAGGTGATCCACAATATATATCAGCTTTTAGCTGATCACGGTATGAGTCTTACCATTGACCCTGAGGGTTCCTGCTGATGGTGGCCATTCAGGGACCCCTGCTGGAAGTGTATGTGTACCTTGTGCTCTCTTATAATCCAGTCAGAGTAGTTTGCAAGCAGTTAAGGCAGAGTAGGTTGTGTGCATGTTTGGAATAGATATTTAGGGTTTACATGAATTAGTTGTCTTCAACAAGGCCAATAGATGATGAGAAAGGACCTTATGCAAAGAGTTATTACTATGTTGTCTTACATCAAAATATATTGCTAGTAACAAAACAAAGTTTACTATACTGATTACTTCCTCAAAAAGATAGGATATTCATTGCTAGCAGTATAACAAAGACCTGATTAGAACTTCCTTTCCTTAGCACTTTCCTTTCACAGAAATGTCACAATAGCTTAATGAACCTATGTTCCTCTGATGTTCATAAATGTAATACTGTTATATACACATGGGCTACAACATAACATGATATTTTTTTCTTCATGGGATATCAGTGTTGCCAACAAGGCCTGTATTTATTGCTCGTCTCTAATTGCCCATGAGAAGATGGTGGTGAATTGCCTTCCTACACTGCTGAAGTCCATGTAGTGTAGGTACATCAACAGTGATGTTAGGTAGGGATACTAGAACTAGTGATGGTGGCGCTATATTCCCAAGTCAGGATGATATGTGACTTGAAGGTGGTGGTGGTGGTGGTGTTTCCATGCATCTGCTGCCCTTGTTCTTCTAGGTGTTAGCGAACCATGGGTTTGAAAGGTATTGTTAAGGGAGCCTTGGTAAGCTCCTGCAGTGCATTTTGTAGATTGCACACACCAGTGGTGGAGGGAATGATTGTTTAAGGTAATCGATGGGCTGTTATTCAAATGAACTACTCTGTCGTAAATGGTGTTGAACTTCTTAAGTGTTATTGGAGCTGCACTCATCCAAGCAAATCAAGAGTATTCCATTACACTCCTGATTTGCCTTGTAGATGGTGGAAAAGCTTTGTGGAGTCAGGAAGTGAGTTACTCATCACAAAATATGGTTATTGTTGTTGGAAGTCAATCATCTGAGACACAGGACATCACTGCAGGAGTTCCTAAGAGCAGAGTGCCGACCTTCATCAGCTGTTTTATCAATGACCTTCCTTTCATCATAAGGTCAGAAGTGAGGATGTTCACTGATAATTGACCATAAGACCATAAGACATAGGAGCAGAAATTAGGCCATTTGGCCCATCAAGCCTGCTCCGCCATTCCATCATGGCTGATAAGTTTCTCAACCCCATTCTCCCGCCTTCTCCCCATAACCTTTGATCCCCTTACCAATCAAGAACCTATCTATCTTAGTGTTAACTACACTCAATGACCTGGCCTCCACAGTCTTCTGTGGCAATGAATTCCATAGATTCACCACTCTATGGCTAAAGAAGTTTCTCCTCATCTCTGTTCTAAAAGGTCTTCCCTTTACTCTGAGGCTGTGCCCTCAGGTCCTAGTCTCTCCTACTAATGGAAACATCTTCCCCACTTCCACTCTATCCAGGCCTTTCAGTATTCTGTAAGTTTCAATCAGATCCCCCCTCAGCCTTCTAAACTCCATCAAGTGCAGACCCAGAGTCCTCAAACGTTCCTCATATGTTAAGCCTTTTATTCCTGGGATCATTCTCATGAACTTCCTCTGGACCCTCTGCAGGGTCAGAACATCCTTTCTGAGATACGGGGCCCAAAATTGCTCACAATATTCTAAATGTGGTCTGACCAGAGCCTTATAAAGCCTCAGCAGCACATCCCTGCTTTTATATTCTAGTCCTCTCAAAATAAATGCCAACATTGCATTTGCCTTCCTAACTACCGACTCAACCTGCAAGTAAACCTTAAGAGAATCCTGGACTAGGACTCCCAAGTCCCTTTGCACTCTAGATTTCTGAATTCTCTCCCCATTTAGAAAATAGTCTATGCCTCTATTCTTCCCACCAAGGTGCATGACCTCACACTTCCCCACGTTGTATTCCATCTGCCACTTCTTTGCCCATTCTCCTAACCTGTCCAAATCCTTCTGCAGCATCCCCACCTCCTCAATACTACCTGTCCCTCCACCTATCTTTGTATCATCTGAAAACTTAGCCAGGATGCCCTCAGTTCATTCATCTAGATCATTAATGTACAAAGTGAAAAGTTGTGGTCCCAACACTGACCATTGCAGAACTCCGCTAGTCACTGGCTGCTATCCTGAGAAGGATCCCCTTATCCCCACTCTCTGCCTCCTGCCAGATAGCCAATCTTCTCTCCATGCTAGTACCTTGCCTCTAACACCATGGGCTTTTATCTTACTGAACAGCCTCCTGTGCGGCACCTTGTCAAACGCCTTCTGGAAGTCCAAGTAGATAACTCTCCTTTGGCTCTGTTTTGTCTAACCTACTCATTACCTCCTCAAAGAATTCTAACAGATTTGTCAGGCATGACCTCCCCTTGATGAAACCATGCTGACTTTGCCCTATTTTACAATGCACTTCCAAGTATTCTGAAATCTTATCCTTAATAATGGACTCTAAAATCTTACCAACGACTGAGGTCAGGCTAATCGGCCTGTAATTTCCCATCTCTTGCCTCACTCCCTTCTTAAACAGGGGGGTTACATTAGCGATCTTCCAGTCTTCTGGGACCCTCCCTGACTCCAGTGATTCCTGAAAGATCACCACTAATGCCTCCACTATCTCTTCAGCTCTCTCCTTCAGAAATCTGGGCTGTAATCAATCTGATTTATCCACCTTCAGACCTTTCAGTTTTCCTAGCACCTTCTCCTTGGTAATGGCCACCATACTCACCTCTGCCCCCCGACTCTCTTGAACTTTGGGGATGTTACTTGTGTCTTCCACCGTGAAGACTGACGCAAAATACCTATTTAGTTCCTCCGCCATTTTTTTGTTCCCCACTACTACTTCTCCAGCGTCATTTTCCAGTGGCCCAATGTCCACTTTTGCCTCTCTCTTACCCTTTATATATCTAAAAAATTATCTTGCTATCTTCTTTTATATTACTGGCTTGTTTACCCTCATGTTTATTCTTCTCCCTCCTTATTTCTTTTTTAGTTGTCCTCTGTTGGTCTTTGTAGGCTTCCCAATACCCTGGTTTTCCACTGCTCTTCGCCACATTGTATGCTTTCTCTTTAGCTTTTATGCTGTCCCTGACTTCCCTTGTCAGCCATGGTTGCCTCGTCCTCCCTTTAGTATGCTTCTTCTTCCTAGGGATGAAGTTTTGCTGTGTCTCCCAAATTACTCCCAGAAATTCCTGCCATTGCTGTTCCACTGTCTTTCCTGCTAGGCTCATCTCCCAGTCAATTCTGGCCAGCTCCTCCCTCATGCCTCTGTAGTTGCCTTTATTCAACTGTAATACCATTACATCTGATTCCAGCTTTTTCCTCTCAAATTGCAGGGTAAATTCTATCATATTATGGTCACTTCCTCCTAAGGGTTCCTTCACCTTAATCGCCCTTATCAAATCTGCCTCATTACACATCAATAAATCTAGAATTGCCTGTTCCTTAGTGGGCTTCACCACAAGCTGCTCCAAAAAGCCATCTCATAGACATTCCACAAATTTCTTTTTTTGGGATCCACTACCAACCTGATTTTCCCAGTCTACCTGCATATTGAAATCCCCTATGATCACTGTAACTTTGCCTTTCTTACACGCCTTTTCTGTCTCCTGGTGTATCTTGTGCCCCACATCCTGACTACTGTTCGGAGGCCTGTACATAACTCCCATTATGGTTTTTTTACCTTTGCGGTTCCTCAACTCTACCCACACAGATTCTACATCATCTGACCTTATGTCATTTCTTGCTATCGATTTCATTTCATTTCTTTCTAACAAAGCAACCCCACCCCCTCTGCCAACCTGCTTATCTTTTCGATAGGATGTATATCCTTGGATATTTAGCTCATAGTCCTGATCCCCTTGCAGCCATATCTCCGTGATGCCCACCACATCATACCTGCCAATATCAATCTGCGCCACAAGCTCATTTACCTTATTTCGTATACTGCATGCATTCAGATACAACACCCTCAGTCCTGTATTTCCTGTCCCCTTTCTCATTGTCGTCCCTTTATCTGTTGCGCTTGAAGTTAGATTCCTAGCCCTTTCCAAACACTCTGTCCTATTTTGTGTTCTGGAGAATTTAATAGCCTCTCCTGGGCTCTCCTTTCTTTTCAGTTTTTTCATAATTTTCCATGAAGTTGAATCCACCCCCACACACGCTAACCTGCTGCTTTGTTCCCATTAGTCATACTTCTTGGAGTTTTATATTTCCCATCCCCTCACTTTCTAGTTTAAAGTCCTGTTGACCACCCTATTTACCCTTTTCGCTAGAACATTGGCCCCAGATTGGTTCAGATTGAGACCATCCCAACGGTACAGATCCCTCCTGTTCCAATACTGATGCCAGTGCCCCACAAAATGGAACCCCTCTTTCCCACACCACTCCTTTAGCCACATGTTTACTTCTCTTATTCTCACGTCCCTATGCCAAGTTGCACGTGGCTCGGATAGTAATCTGTAGATTATAACCCTTGAGGGCCTGTTCTTTAATTTAGTTTCTAGTTCCTGATAATATAATAATAATAACGCAGTGTTTAATTCCATTCGCAACTCCTCAGCTACGGAAGCAGTCTGTGCTCACAAGCAGCAAGACCTGGACATTATTCAGGCTTAGGCTGTAAGTGGAAAGTAACATTTCATGTCACTTAAGTGCCAGGCCATGACCATCTCCAACAAGAGAGAATCTAACCATCGCCCCTTGATATTCATTGGCATGACCATCACTGAACCACAACATCAACATCCTGGGAGTCGCCATTAACCAGAAACTTAATTGGACCAGCCACATAATTACTGTAGCTACAAGAGCAGGTCAGAGGATGGGAATTCTGCTGAAGGTAACTCACCACCTGACTCCCAAAAGTCTTTCCACCAACTGCAAGCCACTAGTCAGTTGTTTGATGGAATACTCCTCACTTGACTGGAATATTTGAGGTTCGACTCCGTTCAGGACAAAGTAGCCCACTTGATTGCACCCCATCCACTACTTTAAACATTTGCCACTTCACCCCTGGCACACTGGCTGCAGTGTGCACCATCAACAAGAAGTGCTGCAACAACCAAGACTCTTTTGACAACACCTTCCAAACCCACAATATCACACAGGCACAGATACATACTTGGAAAGCAAAGACGGGAAAACAGAACCCATCAATGTCATGAGAGGGGTCAAACAGGGAGACCCGCTCTCGCCGATACTGTTCAATATCGCTATGGATCCTCTTATCTGTACCCTGCAAGAGGCAGAGCTGGGCGTCCACTTGCCCTGTAGGAGAACGAAGATATGTTGTTCAGCCCTGGCGTTTGCTGACGATATTGCTCTGCTCAGTGACTCCTATGCCGGCATGGCTAAGAACTTGGAAATTGTGCAGGACTTCTGCCAAAAGACGGGTCTGGAGATGAATGCTGGAAAGACCAAAGGCTTTCACTTCACCCACAAACGGAAGACGTTCCTGTATAATACAAAACCGAACTGGCAGCTGAAAGGAGGTCCGATCTCTTACATACCACCAGGAGAGACGGAGAAATACCTGGGTGCCAGAATCGACCCATGGGCAGGAGTCACCGAGGAGCAATGGGGATCCAGAATCGATTCGTGGATAGAGAACCTGAAGAAGGCAGCTCTTCGGCCTATCCAGAGGATCGAAATCCTCAAAACTCACATGATACCTCGAATATATTTCCACCTGATCCTAGCAGAGGTCTCACAGAATACTCTAGTCAAACTAGACCAATCTATCAAGAATGGTACAAAAGAAATACTACACCTTCCGCCTCACATGACGGATGGTCTATTATACAGCAGCAACAGGAATGGAGGTCTGGGCATGCCGAGGCTCGAAGTGCAGATTCCGTCCGCCATAATCCGAAAGCTGGAGGCGCTAGAGAGCTCACCGGACGTGGTGATAGAGGCCTCTTTCGAATTCAGCGGAATTGACAACAAAAGAACAATCGAATCCCTGAGGAACCTCAAAGTACTCAGAGAGATCGAAGAAGCCATCAAGGATAGTGGAGGTCCAAGAGGTGCTGATGCAGGAATTGAAGCGGACGAGATTGGTATCGCAATGGGATGGACGGATATCACCCAAACGTCCAGGCCCAAACCCATCAACAGATACGCGGCTTGGAGGGAGGTGGAATACCGGAAGTGGACCAAACTCCAATGCCAAGGAATCGGCATCGAGTATTACGGAAATGACTATGCCTCTAATTCCTGGACAAGAACCTGTTTCAATATCAAACAATCCAGACTAATAAACAGTTTTCTACTACGGTGCAATCTCTACCCTACGAGATGTACCTTAAACAGAGGCAGAGTTCACCACAACAAATCCTGCAGGAGATGTGAGGCCCCCTTCGAGTCACTGGCTCACATCTCCGGCAACTGCCCGTTCGTAAAGAATGCAAGGATCAAAAGGCACAACAAAATACTGGACCGCTTACAACAGTTTGTCGCAAAATACGGCTGGACATCACACCTAGAAGAAAAGCAGCTGCATGGGAACACCACCACCAGGAAGTTTCCCTCCATGTCACAGACCATCCATACTTAGATATATCTCACTGTTCCTTCATCGTTGCTGGGTCAAAATCCTGAAACTCCCTACCTAATAACACTGGAGGTACCCTCACCACACAGACTGCAGCAGTTCTAGAAGGTGGCTGACCACCACCTTCTCAAAGGTAATTAGGGATAGGCAACAAATGCTGGCTTTGTCAGCAATGTCCACATCCTATGAACAAATAAAAGAAATACCAATCACCCAGAGTAAGACAGTTGCGTAGTTTTAATGCAACTTGAAAGCATATCAAAACAATGAATGATGATGAAGCACTCAGCAATTAAAGTTAATCATTGTGTGCCTGAAACAAATTATTTTTAATTATACTATAGACTGACATACTTTGATTTGTTGGAATTGTAATTGGAACAGAGGCTATTAGGTGTGTTTGAGACTAGGACATCGGATGCATTTAAGAAACAGCTACATGCTACAACTGTAAAAAGGATGCTAAAATTAAATATACCCTAGTTCTTTCTTCTACACCAATCCTGTGATTTTATGGGATTATCCCTGCCATATCACTGGTACCCTTTTTTTTTTCTTATTTTTCATGGGATGTGGGCACACTGGCAAGGTGTGCATTTGTTACCATCCCTAATTGCCCTTAAGAAAGTGGTGGCAGTGAACTACCTACTTGAACTGCTGCAGTCCATCTGGTGTCGGTACACTCACAGTGCTGTTAAGACGAAGTTCTAGCTCGTTAGGGGCGGTGGTGTAGTGGTAGTGTTACTAGACTAGTAATCCAGAGGCCCAGGCTAATGTTTTGGGAAACTGGTAGAATTTAAAATCAATTCATTAATAAATCTGGAATTAAAAAAAGCTAGTCTCAGTAACAGTGACCATGAAACTATTGGATTGTCAAAAACCTATCTGGTTCACTAATGTCCTTTAGGGAAGGAAATCTTCTGCCTTTACCTGATTTGGTCTATATGACTTCAGACCCACACAATAAACTTCCATTTAAAATGGCCTAGCAAACCACTCAATTAAAAACCACTGCAGAAAAATGTTTTTAACTATAACTATTAACCATTAGCTATAACCTCCCTGTTCTGATATGGCAGATGGTAATTGCCAGACTGACCAAATCCCAAAGGGAAACTTGGTCAAACTATCGCAACGATTTTGCAATTTTTATTTATTACAAGGAGGTATGTACACTGAAGTCAGAAGTAAAGAGTCTACTACCACCTTTGGTGTTTTTAAAGGTTAAATTAAAACAGTTATTAACAAAAGAAGGGAAGAAATTAAAACACACAAGATTACATTTATTTAGTTAAACTTAGCCTTATAACCAGTTCCCAAAAGATTTCTACTTACCTACACAACTACACACCCATTTCAGGTAACAGTCGGAATAGATACTTAATCTATAAAAACATCCAGTAATATTACCACAAGCACCCACTGTTGGTATAAGAGAGGCATTTCACAGCTTCTCTCTCTCTCTTACTCGACAATGGAACTCCAAGGCTTTTAACAAAACCCTGTACTCTGGATCAAAGAAGCACTTCTCAGGGGTAGCTACAGGCTGTTTTTTCACAGGTCTATTTCACACAGTCCACCTCAAGATCTCACAGGGCCACTCCTATACAGCTCTCTATCTTTCTTTATAATATTTTCTCAGTTTTGATCTGTAAATCCCATTGTTGCACCCTTGCTTTGGAATTTACTTTTCCCAGAATATAAAAATCTATCTTTGTTGTCCTTATGGCCAGCACTTTCGGTAAAATAAACTTAATGACTTGAGCATTGGAAATTTAGTCGGCGATGTGTCAGCGGCAGAGCAGGCATCATGGCACCCAGTGGCAGGAGCATATTTACCTGAATACTTATTAAATTAGAACCTCACCAAATTAAGTCCTACCTTTCAGATTAAGTCAGTGGCATGGAAACCTCATGCCTCATGTTTCCTAACAGCTTAAAAATGGCATGTGTTATGACACAGCTGTTGGTAAAGGCTGAGTTGTTTAAATCCCAGAGGGAAACTTGAAACAACTGTCATAACCTATATTTTCAATTGGTATGTTTGAGATGCAGCTCTGAATTCAGGAATAAGACCACTGAGCCTCAAGCTTTTTTATATAAAACTAAATTAAACATTTATTAATTCAATAACAAATTAAACATACACATGTCTGCAAATTACTACTATAATAACTTTTAAACAAATCCCCAAATTAATCACTCCCAGGTAAATCTCCAGCAAGGCAACAGTAACCCATGGGCTTTAAACAGACAAAGTACATTTGACCTTACGAATTCAAAATAAGGATCCTTGCAATTTGGTTCATTTGCAGACACAGTTAGAGGCTTGCAGGCTCGTTAGATCTTAAATGCCTCTGCCTTACACACGCAAACTCATTTCTGTTTATACCTAGCTTTTCCTTTGATTGTAAATTTTCCATTGTATCACCAGGCTTTTAATGTTACATCTCCTAACAATAATATCCTTTCATTCCACTAATTTTATTTGGAAGCTGAAAAATAACCACATTTCTTGGCGTCTTCTAGCTAGGTGCAAGATTTTACTCCCACTCTTGAACACTTTATTCAAGAAATGCAAATTTACACTTTACCTTCTATCCTCCTTACTTTTATCCAATTAACATTTCAAAACTACTGTACATCAAAGCATCCAGACTAACTGGTTTTAATCCAATTAAGACACATAGTCAAACACAGACACAGACTCCACTATAATTTCATTTAAAAAATAATTTCCAATAACAATATGGACATTAATATCTCTTCATGACAGTGTGTACCAGACGAGTTGTTCAATCTTTGGATCCAAGGTAAGGTTTTGTTTGTGTCTTAACTCAGCAGCTCAGTGGGGGGTAGCAGGAGAAGCTGGACAGTCCAGTAGCAGCAAAGAAGTGGGGGAAGGTATGGTGGTGAGGTGTGGAGAGGGTGGTGATGGGCAGGGCCTCAAACGGGAGCACAGCAAGGCACTGGCATGAATGGGGACAGGAGCTATGTGAAGGGAGCTAGGCTCCGGCCTAAGGCACGGCCTGTCATTGCGGCAGTCAAGGGAGGCAACTTTACAACATATGGCAGGTCAATAGTCAGGGAAGGGATATCAAGCTTGAAGCAGGTCAGGATGGGAGGGTCAATGGTCCCTGATGGAGGGTCAAAGCACACAGAGCATAACTGCAGGTCAAGGATGATGGAGAGAGGCTCCAGGATGATGGCAGAAATGTTGAAGGTGAGAGATGGAAGTTCAAGGGTCACTAGCTCTTTTCAAGGGTGGTGGCTGGAGGCTCCAGGATGATTGGGGGAAGGAGCAGGGCCAAATATTGGAAGGGTCAATGGTGGAGGGAGGAAGCTGGAGGGTGACAGTGAGAGGGTGGAGGTAGGTGGGCTGCGGCTGTAGGGTCAGAATGTACTTGTCTATGGATACTCAGAAAGTTTGAGTATGAATGAGATCAGGTTGTTGTGGGAGGAGGCTGTTGGAAGGTGTTGAGCATAGCGCAGTAGGTCACAGAATTTTAATGGCACTGAAGGAGGCCAATTGGCCCATCGTGTCTGCACCGGCTCTCCAAATGAGCATTTTGACAGAATGTCATTGTCCTGCCCTTTCCCCATAGCCCTGCACGTTATTTCTACTCAAATGACCCTCTTGAATGCCTCGATTGCACCTGCTTCCACCTCACTTCCAAGCAGTGCATTCCAGACCCAAACCACCCGTTGTGTGAAAAAGTTTATCTCACCTCACATTTGCTTCTTTAGCAAATCACTTTAAACCTCTGTCCCCTTGTTCTTGATCCTTATATGAGTTGGAACAGCTTCTCCCTATCTGTGTGTCCAGCCCCCTCATGATTTTGAACATCTCTATCAAATCTCCTCTTAGCTGCCTTCTCTCCAAGGAGAACAGTCCCCACCTTTACAATCTATCCTCATAGCTGAAGTTTCTCATCTCTGGAACTATTCTTGCAAACCCCTTTGCACTCTCTCTAATGTGTTCATATCCTTTCAATAAAGTGATGCCCAGAACTGTACACATATTCCAGCTGAGGTCTAATGAGTGAGTTATATAAATTCAGCATAACCTCCTTGCTCTTGTAATCCATGCCCCTATTAATCAAGCCCAGGATACTATATGCTTTATTAACTGCTCTCTCCACCTGTCCTGCCACCTTCAATGATCTATGCACGTATACACCCAGGTCTTTGTGCTCCTGCACCCCCTTCAGAATTTCGTCCCTTATTTTATATTGTCTGTCCATATTCTTCCTCCCAAAATGCATCACCTCACACTTCTCCACATTGAACTTCATCTGCCACCTATCTGCTCACTTCACCAACTTGCCTATGTCCCTTTGAAGTTCTACACTGCCCTCCTCAGCAGTTTACACTTCCAAGCTTCGTATTGTCCGCAAACTTTGAAATTGTCCCCTGTACACCAAGATCTAGATAATTAATATTAAAAAAAGCAAGGGTCCCAATACCACCAGCCCAAAAAATATCCATTGACATTACTTTCTGCTACCTATTTTTCAGCCAATATTGTGTCCATGTTGCTACTGTCCCTTTTATTCCACGAGCAATAACTTTTCTCACAATTCTGTTGTGTGGCACTGTACCAAATGCCTTTTGAAAGTCCATGAACATCACATCAACAGCATTACCCTCATCGACCTTTTCTGTTACCTGTTCAAAAAACTCCAGCAAGTTAAACATGATTTCCCCTTTAGAACTCCATGCTGGCTCTTCCTTATCAGCCCACATTTTCCCATGTGACTACTAATTCTATCCCAAATAATTGTTTCTAGAATCCTGCCTACCACTGAAGTTAAACTGACTGGTCTGTAATTGCGGGGCTTGTTCTTACAACCTTTTTTGAACCAGGGCATAATGTTTGCAATTCTCCAGTCCTCTGCTACCTCCCCTGAGTCCAGGGAAGACTGAAAAATAATGGCCAGCCCCTCTGCAATTTCTACTCTCACTTCCTTCAATATCATTGGATGTATCTCATCCGGTCCCAGTGCCTTGCCAACTTTAAGTACCGATAGTATATTCAACACTTCCTGCTTATCAATTTTGAACCCTCCTAGTAACAGAGTTTCCTTGTCTGTCACCATGGTCTGGGTAGCATCTACCTTCTTGGTAAAGACAGATGCAAAGTGTTCATTTAATACTTCAGCCATGGCCCCTTCATTCATGTGTAAACTCCCGTTTAGGTCCCTAATCATCCCTACTCCTCCTTTTACCACCCCTTCACTATTTATACGCCTATAGAAGTCTTTAGGATTCCCCTTTATGTTGGCTGTCAGTCTTTTCTCGTAATCCATCTTTGCTTCCCTAATATGCTTTTTCACCTCCCCTCTGAACCTTCTGTATTCCTCTTGGTTCTCAATTGTATCTTCTATCTGACACCTGTCATAAGCACACTTTTCTTCTTTATCTTAATTTCTATCCCCTTTTTCATCAAGGGAGCATGGATTTGTTTGCCCTACCTTTCCCTTTCAAAGGAATATACCTTGACTGTGTCCAAATCAATTCTTTTTTGAAAATAGCCCACCAATCTTTTGTTCCAGTCTAACTGACCCAGCTCTGTTCTTGCCCCATCGAAGTTGGCTCCCATGCAGTTAATATCTCTTACTCTGGCTCTGACTGCGTTCCTCTGAAGAACCTACAGCCTCTCCTGCTTCCAAAACAGAAAACCAATTAGTGAGCAGGACCTCAGGGGTCTCATGCACTACCTGCCTACTTCTCTTGGACGGCCTGGTGGTCACCCATTCCCTCTCTGTCTTCAGGCCCTTAAACTGTGGTGTGGCCACCTTTCTGAACATGCTACCCATAGTGACTCTTGCCGCCACTTGAGCTCTGAAACCCAGAGCTCAAGTTTCTGTAGCCGGCAGCACTTCCTGCCCAGGTGGTTGTCTGGGACACAAATAGTGTCTATGACTTTGCACATATTACAAGACTTGCATTCCACTCGACTGAGCTGCCCTGCCATGTCTTAATTCTACCCTTATGTTAACCTTATTCTACTTTGGATAATTTATATTACTTTACTATACTGGCCCTAAATTTTTCTTATTCCTGGCACTTCTCAGTTAAATCCAAGTAGCAGCTTGTTTAAAAATATTACACTTTTCTAGTTTACTCACCAGGTCCTACTTACCAAGGCTGCTGCTTTTCTTTCTGAGGAAGGTTAAAAAGGGAAAGGGGCACCTCCTCGCCGAACACCCTGAGTCACTAAAACTCAGCTTAAGCACTCTATTACAGACAATGTCAGCACACTATAAGATAGCTTTTACAATCTCTGAGCCTCACCTCTGGAAACCTGATTAAGCCAGTTATCTAATTTACTAGTTGCAGCTGCAAGCAGTGCCTTTATGAGCTCTGTTTTAAGGATGGACTAAAATTCACCTTCTTCCAACCCTTACAGCAACTTTTGGTTAATTGCTAAATTAAAGAAAAACTAGGTTTGAGATATAATTTAATCCTTAAACTCCTTCAGTCACTAAACGCCAACTTAAGCATTGTACTGCAGGCCAAAACAGCACTCAGGTCTTATTAAGATATTCCTAGTCTTAGGTAGTTCAACAGAAAGTATTGATTAACTACTAGAAACGATATATATAGGTAACCCAAAGGTCCAAGCTCGGAGATGTTTCCATACTTTGCTTCTACACGTAGCTCTCTCCAACACTACACTGACCCCTAGGTGCAGGTCATGTGTTCTCTTACATCATTGTGTGGGCGGTACTGTACTCAATCCCACATTATTCCTTTATGTGCCAGACCCTTATACTACAGGGACCACTATGTTTGGCCGGAATTCTGGTTGTAGCCCATGGGAGGGTCATGCATTCCCATTAGTCAAGTGCAGCTGCTCTGGGAATGAATATCAAGTCAACAAAGGTGCTCATATCTTTAATATAAAATAAAATCAGAAAATTCTGGAAAAACTGAACAAGCCTGGCAGCATTCATAGAGATATAAACAGAGTTAACATTTCAGAACAAGGACATTCCTTCAGAACTCTTGATCTAGCGCTCATATCTTTGCCCGCCTTCTTCACACAGTTCACTTTGTGGATTCACTATGAGTCTCATAGAACCAATATTTTCTCAACCTTAGGCAGTGGAGGAGAGGATTTGCCAGAGGAGGGCCTTGGTCACCAACAACATAGGCCATGAGGCCATTAGCCAGCACCAGCTGAGGGAGTGGGGAGGTCAGGAGGAAGGCAACCAGAATCATCATTGTCACCAAAGAGCATTGGCATGTAGCCAATATTCAGAACACATATCAACTATCTTCAGATATCCAAGAGGCAACACCAGAGATGGCTAAGGCTTTTCCAGAAGGTAATAACTGACCCACAGGCATTCATTCAACTAGATCTGCAGCCCTGTGGATTTGGAAGGAACCCCATGCCAGTCCCTCAAGGTAATTGTGGCCTTAAATTTCTATGCCAGTAACTCATTCCAGGACTCCATGGGGGACATGTGTGGCATCTCCAAAGCTGCAACACATAGATGCATCAGGAAGGTGACCAATGCCCTGTTCAGAAGAGCCAAAAAAATTCATTGGATTCACATCTGATGATGATAGCCAGGCTGTAAGAGTAGTTGGCTTCGGGGCCATCACATGGTTCCCACAAGTACAGGGTGTAATTGACTGCATTCAAGTGATTATTTGAGCTTCCTGGGAACAGCCAGCTGCATTTGTCAATCCACCCTTAAAATGGAGGAGGCAGTATTGATTAAGGAGAACATTGTGCTGGAGAGAGAGGATATCCCAGAGGAGTCAAGTATTGAATCTATTTGACTAGAGCTAAGGAATGAAAAAAAGGGCAATTACATTGCTCGGTGTAATCTATGGGCCGCCAACTAGTGGGAAAGATGTAGAGGAACAAATTTGCAAGGAAATTGCAGAGAAGTACAAGAGCTATAGATTAGTTATAATAGGGGACTTTGATTAGACTGGGATAGTTGTAGTGTAAAGGGCAGAGAGGGACGAAAGTTCCTAGAGTGTGTTCAGAATTTTCTACGGCAGTGTCCAGTCAACAAAAAAGGAGGCATTGCTGGACCTGGTTCTCGGGAATGATATGGGCCAAGTGGATTAAGTGTCAGTGAAAGAACATCTAGGGGGCAGTGATCATTGTATCATAAGGTTTAGGTCAGTTATGGAAAAGGACAAAGAGCAATGCAGAATAAGAATAATTAACTGGAGAAAAGCCAACTTCAATGGGGTAAGAATTGATCTGGCCCAGATAGATTGGAATCAAAGGTTGGCAGGCAAAACTGTAACTGAATGGTGGGCTGCCTTTAAGGAAGAGATAGTTCATGCACAGTCTAGGTTTCCCACGAAGGAGAAAGCTGGGGCAAACAAATCCAGAGCTACCTGGGTGATGAAATGATAGAGATCAAGGTGCAGTAGAATAAATTTGCTAATGACAGACATCAGATGGATAATAAAATTGAGAACCAGGCTAAATATTAAAGGTTCATACGAGAATTAAAAAAAGTAAATAAGAGAAGCAAAGAAAGAGTATGAGAAGAGACTGTCAGCTAACATAAAAGGAAATACAAAGTCTTCCATAGGCATATAAATTGTGAAAAAATGACAGGAGGAGCAGTGGGGCCATTAGGGGCCAAAAAGGGGATTTATGCATGGAGGCAGGGGGCATGGCTCGGGTATTAACTGAATACTTTGCATCTGTCTTTAACAGGGAAGAAGATGCTGCCCAGGTCATAGCAAAAGAGGGGGATGTTTAAACATTTGAAGGGTTTTAAATTGATAAGGAGGAGGTATTGAATAGATTCTGTCGAAGGGCCATGAGGACTCGAAACGTCAACTCTTTTCTTCTCCGCTGATGCTGCCAGACCTGCTGAGTTTTTCCAGGTAATTCTGTTTTTGTATTGAATAGATTGTCTGTACTTAAAGTTGATAAGACACCAGGGCCAGCTAAGATGCATCCAAGGAAACTGAAGAAAGTGAGAGTGGAAGTTGGAGAGGCACAGGCCATAATTTTCCAATCTTCCTTAGATACTAGAGTGGTGCCAAAGGAGTGGACAATTGCAAATGTTACACCTTTGTTCAATAAAGGGTATAAAGTTAAGCCCAGTCTTGGCCCTCTCCTTGGCATTGAAGGTCTCCCTATCCTGCATGACAGAATGAAAGCTTAGTGGCATGTCAAGAGACACCTATTTTATCCCAATGCATCCCCATGTGGCCCCACATTACAACTGGTACCCAATTGCCTTATCATGTATATGGTCTGGCTTCTTTTGCCATGTAGTACTGATGCTGACCACCATTTTCCAGCCTGGCCTCTCTCCCCACTTGCAAAATCCCTTTGCATGATACCTTCATGAGAGGCCCTTTGATCCAATGCCACATTGCCACTTAATCTGATCATAGAAAGTTACTCATCCTTTTGCGGCGCTTTGCCCAAGTTCGTGTCTGGATCCCACAGCTGCTCAACTCCTCTATGATCTCCATCCAGGCCACCTTGTTCAAGCAGGAGGGTCTGCTATTGGCATCCTGCTGTTCCCTTTTAGCCTGGAGAACTACCAGGAGGCATCAATGAACTGTGAGGCTGCTCATTGTGTGCAGGCATGTTGCTGAATGTGGGGGATGGAACAAATGGGGTCCAAGAAGACACTTTGCCATTTGAAAGGAGCAGTGATGGGGGTCCAGAAGATGCTTTTCCAGATGAAAGGGAGAGTGATAGGGGCTAATCGATGGAAGATGTCAAGTGGGAATGGAGGCTGTGAGTCAGAAAAAAATCTAAATGGCCCTGCAGTTGGAGGATCTGTAATCAAACTTGGCACCAGTTCTTCCTGCTTGCAGAGACTGGCTGCCGCTAGTCGGCCCTATTAGAGCTGTCCCTGTTCCAGAATTAATGCAATTGATGGTGAAAGTGGACATTTTCTGTCCACCCCGCTGCATAATAGGAGAGCAGAGGTGACTGAGGGAGTTCGGTGAGGAGGAAGGAGGTACTCCTTTCTTTTTCTAATTTTCCTCAGAAAGAAGAGCAGCGGCCTTGCTAATTAGGACCTGGTGAGTAAATTAGGAAAGTGTAAAATTGTTAAACAAGTTGCTGTATTTGGATTTAACTGAGAAGTGCCAGTAATAAGGGAAGTTTAGGGCCAATATAATAAAGTAATATAAATAATCCAAAGTAGAACAAATCTAAAACAAGGTAAGTAGAGCTAAGACATGGTAGGGCAGCTCAGCCAAGTGAAATGTGTGACTTGTAATATCTGCAAAGTCATGGAAGCTACTGGTGTGTAGGAAGTGCTGTCAGGTGCAGAAAATTGAGCTCCAGGTTTCAGAGCTTGTGTGGCAGCTGGAGTCACAGTGGTGCATTGCAAGGCTGAGATCTACCTGGATAGCACGTTCAGAGAGGTGGTCACTCTGCAGTTTAAGGGCCTGGAGACAGAGAGGGAATAGATGACCACCATGCAGTCCAATACAAGTAAGCAGGTAGTGCATGAGTCCCCTGGGGTCCCGCTCACAAATCGGTTTTCCATTTTGGAAGCTGGTGAAAGTGCTGGTTCTTCAGAGGAGTGCAGCCAGAGCCAAGTTTGTGGCACCTTGAGTGGGGAGGAAGAACAAAAAAAGAGCAATAGTGCTAGGGGATTCATTGGTTAGGGGAGCAGACAGGCCATAGATGTGACTCCAGGATGGTATGTTGCCTCCCTGGTGCCAGGGTCAAGGATGTCACAGAGCGGCTGCAGGACATTCTTCAGGGATAGGGTGAACAGCCAGAGGTTGTGGTCCACATTGGTACCAATGACTTAGATAGGAAGGGGGATGTGATCCTGCAATCAGAATTTCGGGAGCTGTGTAGAAAATGACCAAACAGGACCTCTAATGTGGTAATCTCCGGATTACTCCCAGTACCAAGTGCCACTGAGTACAGAAATAGGAGGATCGTGCAGGTGAACGTATGGCTGGAAAGATGGTGCAAGAGGGAGGGTTTTAGATTCCTGGGACACTGGGACTGGCTCTGGGGGAGATGGCACCTGAACAGAGCTGGGACTGAGTTCCTTGTGGGGTGTTTTGCCAGTGCTGTTGGGAGGGCTTTAAACTAACTCAACAGGGGTGTGGGGACCAAGAGAAAATATCAGAGAGAAATACCAGGGTGCACAAAATACTGGGAGGGACAGATCGCACTAGTATAGAGAATAGTAAGTTAATAGGTGAAGTCGGGATGATGGAGAATGTAACAAAATCAAAATCAGGGTTACTATGCATGTATATGAATGCACAGAGTATAGTCAATAAGACTGGGGAGTTACAGGCACAGATTGCCATGTAGAAATATGATGTTGTGGTGATAACAGTGACCTGGCTCAAGAAAGGGAAGAACTGTATGTTAAATATTCCTGGGTACAAGGTGTTCAGAAAAGTTAGGAAAGGGAGGAAAGGAGGAGGGGTGAAGGTATTGGTTAAGGAGAACATTGCAGTGCTGGAGAAAGAGAACATGCTAGCCAGTTCAAGGCAAAATCAATTTGGCTAAAGATAAGGAACGAAAAGGGTGGAATTACATTGCTCGGTGTAGTCTATAGACTACCAACTTGTGAAAAGGACATAGAAGAACAAATCTGCAGGAAAATTGCAGAGAGCTGCAAGCATTATAGAGTAGATATAAAGGGTGAATTTAAATACCTGAATGTAGACTGGGACAGTGTTAGTCTAAAGGGCAAATAAGGGCAAAAGTTCCTAGGTTGTGTTCAGGGAAATTTTCTACAGCAGTATGTGTCCAATCCAACAAAAAAAGGACGCATTGTTGGACCTGGTTCTTGGAAATGAGGTGGGCCAAGTAGATCAAATGTCAGTGGGGGAACATTTAGGAGATAGTGATCATTGTATTGCACGTTTTAGGATGTTGATGGAAAAGGACGATAGGTAATCCAGAGTAAGAGAAATTAACTGGATGAGAGCCAATTTTGATGGGGCAAGAACGGAGCTGGGCCAGATAGACTGGAACGATAGATTGGTGGAAAAAACTGTAGCTGAACAATGGGCTACCTTCAAAAAAGAATTGCTTCAGGCACAGTCATGGTATATTCCATCTAAAGGGCATACAAATCCAGAGCTTGATGAGAAAGGAGATAGAAATTAAGACAAAAAAGAAAGTGTGCTTATGACAGATGTCAGATAGAAGATACAATTGAGAACCAACAGAAGGTTCAGAGGGGAGGTGAAAAAGCATATTAGAGAAGCAAAGAAGTATTATGAGAGAAGACTGGCAACCAACATAAAGGGGAATCCCAAAATCTTCTATAGTAAAAGGGTGGCAAAAGGAGGAGCAAGGCGAATTAAGAGACCCAAAAGGGAATTTACATATGGATAAAGGGGCCATGGCTGCAGTATTAAAGGAACACTTTGCATCCGTCTTTACCAAGAAGGTAGATGCTACCCAGGCCATGGTGACAGACAAGGAAACTCTGTTACTAGAAGGGTTTAAAATTGATAAGGAAGAAGTGTTGAATAGACTGTCAGTATTTAAAGTTGACAAGGCACCGGGACTGGGTGAGATACATCCAAGCATATTGAAGGAAGTGAGAATAGAAATTGCAGGGGCACTGGCCATCATTTGTCAGTCTTCCCTAGACTCAGGGGACTGGAGAATTGCAAACATTATGCCCTGGTTCAAAAAAGATTGTAAGAATAAGCTCAGCAATTACAGACCAGTCAGTTTAACTTCAGTGGTGG
Organism: Carcharodon carcharias; assembly: GCF_017639515.1. Lineage (NCBI taxonomy): Eukaryota > Metazoa > Chordata > Chondrichthyes > Lamniformes > Lamnidae > Carcharodon > Carcharodon carcharias. The sequence goes on along the minus strand of NC_054485.1, from coordinate 35,246,786 downwards.
GCAGGATTCTAGAAACAATTATTTGGGATAGAGTTAGTAGTCACATGGAAAAATATGGGCTGATAAGGAAGAGCCAGCAGGGATTTCTGAAGGGGAAATCATGTTTAACTAACTTGCTGGCGATTTTTGAACAGGTAACAGAAAATATCGATGAGGATAATGCTGTTGATGTGGTGTACATGGACTTTTAAAAGGCATTTGTTACAGTGCCACACAACAGGCTTGAGAAAAAAGTTATTGCTCATGGAATAAAAGTATCAACGTGGATACAAAATTGGATAAAAAATAGGTAGCAGAGAGTAATGGTCAATGGATATTTTTTGGGCTGGTGGAAGGTTGTAGTGGAATTCTGCAGGGGTTGGTATTGGGACCCTTGATTTTCTTGATACGTATTAATGATCTAGATCTTGGAGTACAGAGGACAATTTCAAAGTTTACAGATAATTCAAAACTTTGGATTGTTGTAAACTGTGAGGAGGACAGTGTAGAACTTCAAAAGGACATAGGCAAGTTGGTAGAGTGGGCAGATAGGTGGCAGATGAAGTTCAATGTGGAGAAGTGTGAGGTGATGCATTTTAGGAGGAAGAACGTGGACAGAAATATAAAATAAGTGATGAAATTTTGAAGGGGGTGCAGGAGCAGAAAGATCTGGGTGTATACATGCATTGATCATTGAAGGTGTCAGGACCAGTGGAGAGAGCAGTTAATAAAGCATATAGTATCCTGGGCTTTATTAATAGGGGCATAGAGTACAAGAGCAAGGAGGTTATGCTGAATTTATATAACTTACTCATTAGACCTCAGCTGGAGTATTGTGTACAGTTCTGGGTGCCACTTCAGGATGGATGTGGACACATTGGAGAGAGTGCAGAAGAGGCTTACAAGAATGGTTCCAGAGATGAGAAACTTCAGTCAAAAGATAGATTGGAGAGGTTGGGACCGTTCTCCTTGGAGAGAAGGCAGCTAAGAGGAGATTTGATAGAGATGTTCAAAATCATGAGGGGACTGGATAGAGTAGATAGGGAGATACTGTTCCTGCTCATAAAAGGACCAAGAACGAGAGGGCACAGATTTAATGCGATTTGCAAAAGAAGCAAATGTGACGTGAGAAAACTTTTTCACACAATGGGTAGTTTGGGTCTGGAATGCACTGCCTGGAAATGTGGTGAAGACGGGTTTAATCAAGCCATTCAAGAGGGCATTAGATGATTAATTGAATAGAAAGAATATGCAGGAGTATGGGGAAAAGGCAGAGCAAAGGCACTAGGTCATAATGCTCATTTGGTGAGCCAGTGCAGACAGATGGGTCAAATGGCCTCCTTCTGTGTTGTTATAGTTCTGTGATTCTGTAATTGCACATGGGACATGTGCCCGCCACATGCACTTATGACTTGCATTGTAATTTAGTGTGTTGCAGCTCCTAATACATCAGTAGAAGTGGCGCCATCGGGAGCTGCACTCTTCCAATAAAATTCCACCCATAATGTTTGGTATAAGAAGTGGTGTGGTAAAGAGCTTCATTATATTCTCTACTGCCACTAAGTGATTTAAAGAAGACAATGGAAGGGAAGAACAATAGAAAATTATTATGAGCCTTGAACTAGCAATTAGTTCTCCAAGTCCATCACTGCCTATGGTTTCTCTTCCTAGGGCCTCCTTCTCATGCAGGGTTAATGTACAAAGGTTAGGCAGTCCTCCCCCTGTGCTTGTTGTCTCTCTTTTGTTAGCTTTTCTTTTACCCTGCCACTGGAATAGAAAAAACAAGAGGTTACAATTGACTTGATGACATACAGTGATACTTAAAATTTAGTTCACAACAATGATGATATATGCATGCAACATGAGGCTGCATTACAATGATATGACTATTACTTTGGTCAGAACACCTGCAATGACAGAAGGTCCACATCCCCAAGTTCATACAAGCAAATATTCAGAAATATCAATCCTGGAAGATTTGGATAGCAAGCTAGAAGGCAGCTCTCTGCATGACACATACAGCACAAGTGAGCATGTGCAGTTTGTTGTTGTGGAGGAAAAGAAGGAAATTTTCTCTATGAGGCTATGGGAAGAATTTATGGTCCTACTTAAGGAAGTGGCCCTAGAAATAATGGATACATTGGTGGTCATCTTCCGAGATTCTATAGACTCTGGAACAGTTCCTATAGATTGGAGGGTAGCTAATGTAACCCCGCTGTTTAAAAAGGGAGGTAAAGAGAAAACAGGGAATTATAGACCAGTAAGCCTGGCGTTGGTAGTGGGGAAAATTCTAGAGTCCATAATAAAAGATTTAATAGCTGAGCACTTGGAAAACAGTGGCAGAATCGGACAGAGTCAGCATGGATTTACAAAAGGGAAATCATGCTTGACAAATCTGTTGAAATTTTTCGAGGATGTAACTGGTAGCGTTGATGAGGGGGAGCCAGTGGATGTGGTTTATTTGGACTTTCAGAAGACTTTCGATAAAGTCCCACATAAGAGATTAGCGTGTAAAATTAAAGCGCATGAAATTGGGGGTAGTGTATTGAGATGGATAGAAAACTGGTTGGCAGACAGGAAACAAAGAGTAGGAATAAACGGGTCTTTTTCTGAATGGCAGGCAGTGACTAGTGGGGTACCGCTGGGATCGGTGCTGGGACCCCAGCTATTCACAATATATATTAATGATTTAGATGAGGGAACCAAATGTAACATCTCCAAATTTGCAGATGACACAAAGCTGGGTGGGAGGGTGAGCTGTGAGGAGGATGCAGGGATGCTTCAATGGATTTGGATAAGCTGAGTGAGTGGGCAAGTGCATGGCAGATGCAGTATAATGTGGATAAATGTGAGGTTATCCACTTTGGTAGCAAAAACAGGAAGGCAGATTATTATCTGAATGGCTATAAATTAAGAGAGGGGAATGTGCAACGAGACCTGGGTGTCCTCATACACCTGTCGCTGAAGGTAAGTATGCAGCTGCAGCAGGCAGTAAAGAGGGCAAATAGTATGTTGGCCTTCATAGCGACAGGATTCAAACACAGGAGCAGGGATGTCTTACTGCAATTATACAGGGCCTTGGTGAGACCACACCTGAAATATTGTGTGCAGTTTTGGTCTCCTTATCTGAGGAACGATGTACTTGCTATAGAGGGAGTGCAATGAAGGTTTACCAGACTGATTCCTGGGATGGCAGGACTGACAAATGAGGAGAGATTGAGTTGGTTAGGATTACATTTGCTGGAATTCAGAAGAATAAGGGGGGATCTCATAGAAACCCATAAAATTATAACAGGACTAGACAGGGTAGATGCAGGAAGGATGTTCCCAATGGTGGGGGAGTCCAGAATCAGGGGTCACAGTCTGAGGATTATGGGGTAGTCCATTTAGGACTGAAATGAGGAGAAATTTCTTCACCCAGAGAGTGGTGAGCCTGTGGAATTCCAGAGAAAGTAGTTGAGGCCAAAACATTGTATGTTTTCAAGAAGGAGTTAGATATATCTCTTGGGGCAAAAGGATCAAAGGATATGGGGAGAAAGCGGGAGCATGTTATTGAACTGGATGATCAACTATGATCATGATGAATGGCGGATCAGGCTCAAAGGGCTGAATGGCCTACTCCTGTTCCTATTTTCTATGTTTTTATGTTTCTGTGTAAGTGCACCCTGTACGTACTAAGCATTCATTCACTTCAAACATTTACAGTATGGGGAGATTTAACTGTTGGTGCTGTAAGTACTTCTACCCTAAATTAATAGAATGAAAGCATGTTCCCTTACCTTGACTAGCATGGTAAGATTAATAAACTTCTTCCAAAATTGTCTCCAGGCGTGCAATATATTACTGATGGCTGCCACCTCCTGATATATTTTTGGACAGCTTTCCATTGGGGTTGGTTCCAAAGAGTGCTTTCTCCTCTGCCTCACTTGCTCTGTCATAATTTCTATGGCCTGATCTATTCCTTCCAGACATTGTGCACCACCAAGCAAGACTGCTACTTTCAGAAAGCCCAAACCCTTCAAGCACAGTTCTTATAAACTGTTCCAAGCCTTTAGACCCAGCCATACATTGGACAAGCTCCAGTAATGGGTATTCTTCAAAGTGAAAACTCACATGCATTGTGCAAATGACATAAAAATTTGAATATGTTTTTGACCAGCATATATTATACTCTTCTTGCAATCTCCACCTCCCGTTCAGCTCAAATCTATTCAGAAAATCTAGGCTACAACATTCACAATAGGCACAAAAAATGTTACTCCTGAAAGATTATTTTCTTCGCCACTTTTCTCCCCTCTCCTCCTCCTCGAGAAGGTGTCGATTCCCAACTGGGGGACAACTCAACGGGCAATGAGTGTCCTCTCAGAACTTGCCAAATGGATATTATTTGTGTAAGCCTCCACATTGAATGTCAATAAGTTACATCAGAACAAAGCATCACAGCTGAGGCCAATCCTCCTGCCATCTTTATCATCTGCATTGGCTCAGTTACTCACTGGACTAATACCACGAGGCATCAAGGGAACTCAGTGATGCACAATTCTTTGGTTTAGCAGATCTATATATCACTTTTAGAAGTGTGTGGCTATATCTTTTTTCTAAGGGTGCAGGACATCTGCAGAGTATATTTTCAATATCCTTAGAGATTCAAAATGTTATGTAGGCAGAAGAGCTCAAATAATGCTTATTCAATGACTTATTTTACCATGAGAGGTTCAATTCTAATGATGTAGATTGTCTCCTTTTATATTGTAGCATTTTAAAAAATAGGTTGAAACCCAAAAACTTAGTATATATATTTATAACTGTGTAACATCTAATAATACTGTATTGTTTATTAAATGTTTGTTTATTTGATTACTGCTATACATTGCTGCCCACATCCAACCCCTCCAATCTATCTTCTGGGGCAGAACTTTTAGCTATTTGCTCCCACACTCTGGAACTTTCTCCTTAAACTCTTCTTTCTTGCTACATCTTGTCCCACTCTTTGACTATGTTTTCCCTCTTACTATGTCTTTGTCTGACTCCAAGTGTGAAATACTTTGGGACAGTTTGCTACATCAAAGATGCTATTTAAATGTCTCTCAGAAACAACTTTGAATATACAATAATGCAGTGCCTATTATTATGAGGGTAAATGTGACAGCAATCACAGCAAAACTCCCTAACAGCAATGAATGACCAATTAATTTTTTGGTGGTCTAGATTGAGCGAGAAGTGTTGCCTTGCCACCAAGAAAATACCCTGCTGTTCTTTGAGTATTGCACTGGCATCATTGATGTCCATCCGCAAAAGTATATGTGGCCTCAGTTTAAAACTACCAGTGTAGTATTCCACAGTACTGCACTGGAGTGTCAGCCTAGATTATGTACTCAAGTCCAAGACTGGGCCTTGAATCCACTTTGTTCTGACTAAAAAGTAAGAATGCTATCAACAAGCACCAAATAAATATCCTTATGATATTATCATCGCCTCAAGAATAGTTGCATAAAATGGAAAATTAAGGTTCATATTCATTTTCAGGAATACATAACATGAATAATTATCAGACAACATTCCAGACTCTGCCATCAGCATCCTGGGTATGTCCTTCCCACCAGTGGGACAGGTCCACCAAAGGTGGTCCCACAGCGGTAAACATTTGTGAGGGATTAGACCTGGGAGTTCTCACCCCCTAACATCACATGGCTTCAGGTCAAATGTGGGCAAGGAAACTCCCTGCGGATTATTACTTACACTCTCCCTTGGCCAATAAACCAGTACCCCAACATATTGAATGCCACTTAGAAGAAGCACTGAGTGTAGCAAGGGCACAAAATGTACACTGGGCAAGAGAGTTTAATATCTATCACCACAAGTGGCTCAGTAGCACCATTACTGATGGATCTAGCCAAGTCGTGCATGGCATAGCTGCCAGTCTGGGCTTGTGGCAGGTGATGAGAACCAACACAATGGAAAATTTATTTAACCTTGTTCTCAAGATGACCCATCCCAGCCTCCTTCTGAGGTCTTCACCATCACAGGTGCCAATCTTCGCCTGTTTGGGACATACATGGTCAAAGCGAGACTAGTGGCTCAGGGTTTCTAAGAGAGACTTGTTGATCAAAATGTTAGAGTGGACTCCCCAGAGCAGGAAAAGTGATCTTGAAGATTTTCTTAGCTGTCTTAGCCACACATTCATGGGAATATAGGTTGATCAGTGTAAAAGCTGCACTTTTGCAGGGTGGAAAAGTTCAAAAAGAAGTGTTTTTGAAACCACCTAAAGAAGCGAATGATGTAGAAAGGAAGCCGTGGAAATTAAACAAATGTGTTAATGGATTGAATGATACTTTGAGGGTATAGTATTTCTCTGTTAGTTCTGTCTTGCTGAAAGAAGCTTGTTTTCACCTGAAAGCAGACCTATCAATGTTCTGTTGGTATCACAAAGAGAAACTCACAGACATGTTTATGATGCATGTTGATGATTTTCTGTGGGTCAGTTCTGTGGAATTTGAGAACATTGTTATAGGTAAGATAAAAGAGGAATTTAAGATTGTAAGTAAGGTTTTGGGGGCCTTTAAATATATAGGGTTAGACGTTAAGAAGAATAGATCAGGTGACTTTGAATCAACAATCATACTTAGGTAGCAAGGCCTCTGGCAGCAGGTGGCGATGTTTGGGGAAGAGCACCAAGCAGGGGAATTGGCTGGCCCAATGGGCCCCTCCCTGCTGGGAGCAGTATCTTTGACAGGCAGAGGAGGAGTTGGATTGTTGTGAGGTGAGAGAGAAAAGCAGCTAGGACAAAGCCAGAACTTGTGAACGGCAGTGTGATAGGAGCTTAGGGCAGCTTGAAGCCTCTGAGGGTGGCTAAAGAACCAGGAAGGGAATTGGAAGCTTAGTCAAACTGACTGGCTGCACCCCTGAGTCTGAGAAACCTCGTGAGAGTGAGAGAACAGGACTGCAGCCAGGAGCTGGGCTGCAGAACAAGCCTGGTGAATGACTGTGTTGAGGAGCCAAGGCCCCGACTAGGACAAAGATCTGGAGCATCAGCAGTGAATATTCTCTGTAAATAGTTTGTTTCTTGATGTTACACTTTCCCTTGAGGTTTGATACTGCTTTAATGCTAATGGAATAAACAAACTTGTTTTATGAGCTTCCTGTAGTCTGTGTGCTTAAATCACACACTGCACTTAGTAAGTTGTAATCATATCCTGATAAATTGGGCCAGGTCCTCACAGAAAAATGATCATACATCCAAAGAAGAAACAGAATTGTTAAGAAGCTTGATTGGGCAGTTAAATTGGCTATGCTTTCAGACAAGACCCATTGCCAGTTATGACTTATTGAAACTTAGTACTATGATGAAACACACTTCAGTTCAGGAGGTTCTGAGGGCAAATAAAACATTAAAGATAATACATTTGGAGAAATGCTCACACAAGCTTCCAGCCTTGGGTGGCCTGAAAGACATGAAGTTAGTCCTTTTCAGTAATGCTTCCCATGCCAATCTTCTGGATGGGTATTCAAGTTTATCATTATCTTGGTGGAAAACTTTGTCCTTTGGCCTGAAAAGCCAAGAAAATAAAAAAGGTGGTTAAAAGTACCCTGGCTGCAGAAACACTGACACTAATGGAAGCGATAGGTATGGGATTGTACTTATCTAACATTCTGAAGGAAATCCTATACAAGGGATATTCTGAGAAAAGTTTGCCCGTCCATTGAATGTTATGTGGATCAGTGTTCCCTGGGATAATGAACAAAGAGTCTCACTGAGAAAAGGTTGAGGATTGACCTTGCTAATAGAAAGGAAATGTTAGAAAGAAAAGCATCTGAGGATTGACCTTGCTAATAGAAAGGAAATGTTGGAAAGAAAAGCATCAACACGTTTTATTTTAGAGATCTCAAGTCACCAATTATCAGACTGTTTTACAAAGAGGAATGCTTGCTCCTAGAAATTGTCGGAGGTCTTGGAATAGGGACATCTCGTGTTATGATGAGTTGTAAGAAATATGGAAAACCACTTCTTTGATTGCTTTGTAATTATTTTAAGTATGTTATTTTTATAAAGAAAGGAGAATCTGTTAATGGTTGGTTAATTATGTTGTTAAAGATACAAAGGTGATGGGAATTGTTTGATTAAGGACTGAGCACATTTAAAGGGAGTCAGCTCAGACATGATATGGGTAGTTAGGAGACAGAGATCTGTAACACTGCATCCTGTGAATAAACCTACTCAAGGAAAAGATCTGTGTCTTGTTTTATACTTCACCATCTGGCTTGGATCCATTTAACATTTGGCCCTTTTATCTTTCAGCTGTTCTGATTTAGATACGCCAGCACTCTGCACTTTTGTACCCATACTGACAACTCCTAAATATTTGCAATGTTGCTATCACTGTATGATTGGTTGAAATCTCTGCGAATCAGTACACAGTGTTTGAACAGAATCGCTTACTCTGTATGATTACAGAATTGTAACTTATGGAGGTTACAACTCAGGAAAATCATAAACAGCTGTGATGTCATTACCAGCTCCATCTAAAATGAGAGAGAATATTAACTTTCACCACCTGGCACCAACAAGGCTGGAACTTAGTTAACATTGAATGGGAAAGCTTAACATCTGGTACTTCTAGTTTTGTGCCTGCTACCATTTTAACTTCAGTTTTTTTTGGCAGTCTGGATGCCCAACAAAAGCATGCAGGTATCTAATGAATAGATGCAAATTGTTGTCATTAGGACTGTGATATGAAATTGGGATTTAGCAATCAGAATGAGGGGGCTCTAGGATTTGTGCAGTTTTTGGTTTCCTTTGTATGGAGGCAGTCATAATCCATACACATGTTGCCATCCAGGTACTCAAAAGTCAGCCAGTGGCATTTATGAACAGGAAAGGATTTAATTTAATAGATGTGCATCTGGTCAGGGATTATAAAATAATGCAGGTCTGTACCAGGTTTCCAAGCAACTATTATGATGTCTTTATCCTGCACTAGTTAACCATCTCCCCACTATTCTACATGTCAAAGCGTGTCAGAGGATGGCTCATAAGGAACAAGTTCCACCCACGCGTGGCCGCTAAAACCCTTCCAGTAGGTGTTGCCGGTCTGTATGGCGTGAGGCTGCCAGAATAATCATTGAGCACATAATTGGGCTCCTGTAACAGTGGCATAGGTGTTTGGATAGATCTAGTGGATTGCTGCAGGGCAGCCCACAAAAATTCTCAGGTTATGTGGTAGTGTGCTGCTTGCAGATCTGTACCAGGTTTCTAAACAGCAGCCTACTGCGAGGCTCCAAAGAGGCAGACAGCCAATTTGCACAATTAAAGGGTCCATTGAGGGCCAGTTTACAAGGCCACAGGGATTTTGCCAATGGCAGAGCAGCCCCCTGCCCCGTGGGGAGGCCACTAGCTTCATGGAGGCAGCCTCCCTACCTTGGGGGGTGGGGAGTGGGGGGACATTGGAACCAGAGGTTCAATGGCCCAAAGAGTGGTTTCCCCTCAGACCCTCGGCTCCTGATTCTTTTATTTTTAGAGTACTTAACTGGAAGCGCCGTAAGGTCTTGGAACTGCCTTGGAACAGTGACCACCTCTCCAAATAGCAGTGTTAAGGTTTCAGAACGGCTGGTCCTCTGATTGTTCCAAGAGCATTGACAGCCTGCCCTCCATCCTTAATTGGAGGGTGGGCCAACAAGAAACCAATTAGGAGATTGGTTGAGGTAAAATTGCTGAGCCAACCTTGCTGCCCATAAGTATGGACTTAGAACCCGTTTTTCACCCCAATGTCAGGGTCCTGAAGCCTATGGTAAAGTTCAGCCCATTAACTCTGTTTCTCCACAGATGCTGTTTGACCTTCTGAGTATTTCTCGCATTTTCTGTTTTTATAATATGTATGATATTCTGGAAATGCAGGCATAACATCACATCGCAGGCAAAAGCGATAATTGTGACAAAGTTAGTTCTTTAATGACAAACAATAACTACCTTGAAATTAATTTTCACACCTGTTAAGCTATAGCATTTTTTTTCAATGATTTTTAACCAATTATTCCTACAAGTGGCCCTAGAGGTTTTAGCATAGCTATTAGAGAGCTGTTATTGCTCAATTGATGACCCTGGAGGCGCTTCTGGTCATTGGCCTCAACATTCTTGAGCCTGAGACAGCCAGACTAGATTTTAACACTCAGCTGCTTGTCAGGACAATTTGGTTAATCTGGCTTTCTAGCATCACGGAAGGTATAGATTGAAGGATGGCTAGGGAGCAGATGTGTTGACATTCTGAGATACAGCAACAGGTGCCACTCCCATTGTTCCACTACCATTCTCGTGGGGTTACAACTCATCACTCCCACTGATCAATCAGATGGCAACCTTGAGGCTTTAAAGCCTCTCGGTATGTAGTCCACCACCAGCCTATCCAAGGTGGAGCAGATACTGGGGCTCAGTGTCTGAATGAATGCAGTTTGAGCTTCCAGCAAAACTACAAAAGCTGGTGACACAGACTCCTGATGTGAGAGCCAGCTGTAGTGTCCATGAAGCTTACTACATATTGCACAGTTAACTACAGAGTTCTGATGCCCTGCAAAAGGATGCCACACAAGTTGAAAGCGGGTTCATCCAAACTTTCAGAAATGAAATGGCAGCTTCTTGGCAGGCTTTTCAATACAGATCTGATGAAAGGCCGCTGACCTGAAACATATTTCACTCTCCACAGATGCTGCCAGACCTGTCAGCATTTTCTGTTTTTATTTCCGATGCATTGTACAATTACATGTGTGCCAAAAAGAGTTTTCTTTTAAACGCTGAATCCGTAAAGTCAGAGCCTCTGTTTTCCTCATCAAAGTTTGGAGGCAAGCTAGTCCTATGGTGAACAATTTCCTGGGTTGTCCTTTTCAGTGGTCCCTGCTTCTGTTCACTCATGCCAGGTGCAGACCTCTTTAACACACTGTAACCCACAGCATGCCAATCTCTGTGCTGGTACTTGGGAGTGATGATTCTTATCCAAATTCTCTTTGACAGGGTCCAAGTACTGAGAAGGGCCTAGAGAAAGAGACAAAAATCAACATGTTATGGACTGGCTAGACATTAGCAGATGCAAGCTTCACTCAGCTGCATGATGTTGGCAACATAGATCTTTTTATTCCTTCATGGGATGTGGGCGTCACTAGCCAGGCCAACATTTGCTGCCCACCCCTAATTGCCCTCGAACTGAGTGGCTTGCTAGGCCATTTCAGAGGGCAGTTAAGAGTCTCTGGATCTGGAGCCACATGTAGGCCAGACCAGGAAAGGGTGGCAGATTTCCTTCCCTAAAGGACATTCGTGAACCACATGGTTTTTTACAACAATCAATGATAGTTTCATGGTCACCATTACTGAGATTAGTGTTATATTCCAGATTTATTAATTGAATTTAAATTCCACCTGCTTCCCTATCCCTGTCTTGTGCAATTGCTGGAGGTAAAGAAAGGGTACAAGTAATAGGCAGCCAACATGCTCACTGTAGCCTCTGTCTCTTCATATCTCAAGCTTTTTACTTTTGATGGACAAGTGATCTTCAGGGCTACCTGCTCTATCTTGCTAAGGATCAGGATAATTGCATGGCCCATCAATCTCTGTTGTGTTGTCAGACATTGGTTTCTGGCAAACTTTTGAGGATTAGTGAGTGGCTACGGGAAAGGAATGTGCACGTATCATGTAGTTCATTTTCCACTGAGAGGGAAAAGAAAGAATTTCTGAACAGGTTGGGGAGATGTTCAAATGGAAATTATGACTGGATTGTGAAGTCAAAAAGGAGTCATCAGATGAGTTTATTGTTTAGCAATTGCTACCATGTGAGAACAGAATGCTGGTAGAGTCAGCAGTGTAGGTAGGATAGCACAGGTGAGTGAGTGTTTGGAATGAGAAGCAGAGGTGATACAGTGCCTCCTTGTGATTGGTGGAGGAGAATATGATGTAGAGTAGGGAAGTATTAAGACTGCTTTGGAATGGGGGAGGGCTGTTGCCAGGTGAAGTGCAGAAACTTGGAAAAATTAAGACCCTTGCTGACCTGCTACTTACTGTTACATTGTTAAAACCACCAATAATCTAAGGTTAACTCATTGCAACTAGAAAGACAATACGACCATAATTATAAAAGAATTTGATCTCAAACAGCAATGGTTAAACAATGGAGCATAATTTGCTGTGGCAGGACATCTAGCTGTGTCTGCCATTAGTTAGACCTGCATCTGCACGTCCTGGTCTTAACATTTTTTGGCATGGCATCTTGCTGAAAGCAAGAACTGATAACATCACTGAGGGAAACAGGGTATCTGGGACCTTAGTGAACAGAGCAAGCAACAGTGTATTTCATAAACCAATCAGATTGTGGAATTGTGAAATAAACAGTACAGGACTGGGAAGGAAATGTAGGTTAGAATGGATGAAGCCAATGCAAAATCAAGCACAGAAAGAGAAATAGGGAAAGAAAAAAGAGACAGAAAGGAAAAGTTAAGCATTTTGTTTTAAACTTTACATATTTAAAATCACCAACAGTAATTAAAACCTGAAAAAGTTAGACCCCTCACTTGTAATAGTTCATCTTCAGTGCCAGAGAGGAGGATTAGCTGTAATAAACACATATCATATTAAAAGAAACCGAAAGGGACAAGAGGTAAGTTTCTGTGATGAGTCTAGTCCTTATCTACCTGGCAAGTACAGCTTCAAACTATTCAGTGCATTACAGTGGTGAGGCAGATGCTGTGATGTTAACAGCCGAGCAACTCAACTTGGACACTAACCTTTGGATATTTGAGTTTTATCTCACATCTGCCCCTTTTCTGAAGTTGCTGCACATTTGCACATTAATAATAGTGAGCTCCAATTAGCCTCACCGTTGGTTTGACAGGAAATTATGACACACTATGATTAGCAAGTCACTCAAATTTTATTGATCTCGAGTTTTCATTTTACATTTCAGTCCAATTGAAACTGTGCCTCTTACAAGCCAGGACAATTGAAAGATAAGTCCCCCTAGATTGCTCTTGGGCATCTCCTAGAGGCTAATTGCAGATAGGCATCGCATAAAGCTGTAAGCTAATCAACTGCCACCCCAACATTTTAGCCAGGAAATGGGGCAATAAGAAATAAAGGGAATGCAGAAATTTATGTAAAAAAGTAATGAACAAAATTGAAGTGATTCATGAGTTGTTTAAAAATAGGACTTTACAAAGATACATTTTTGAAGCAGTTCTCTGTATTTAACTTCATATTATCTTCACGCCTTCTGTGGGTGCTTATAAATGACATGGAGAATGTTACTTATTCACAAAAGAAGATAGGATGTGTCTACTAAGACTGTCAGATTTGCTGAAGACACTAAGCTATGCAGACAGGTAATCAACTTTAAGGGGATTGGAAATGAAATGTAAGCAAAATAAAACATCATGGACGGGTCCTAGTTTCAGGTGGGTTAGTTTAGCTGCAGACCAAATAAGCCCATTCCCACGGACAAGGGCAGTACCACTAATCTTCTAGAGAGGCTTTGACACAGACAAGTTGATTTTTAAAAGACGTTGGCAATGATTTCACAATTAGCAGTGAACGACCAACTCTTGCCATTCATTTCGCACATGTCTGACCACAGAAGTTTTGTGGCCTTTTGCATTGGAATTTACAGCTATTAGAAATTCATTTCAGTCCAGTGCCCTCTACAGGGTATCTGAGAGCCGTGAGAGCAAGGCAAGCAACAGCCTGTCTCTTCAACCAATCAGGTTAAAAAACCCTTACTGCGCCATGCACAGAGTAATTTTAACAAAACAGATGGATTTGGGTTGGTTGGGATGTTAAAATTTAAAAAATCTCAAACACAAACCCACTGCCTCAATGCCACCCACTTCTAGTTTTAACAGAGATGGGATAGGGCAGAGAGGAGGGGGGTGTCAACCAACTCATTGCCAGAAGGCGTGTTGCTCATTTATAACATTTAATGAGCCTGCACACCTCAGATTTTATCAAATTTCCAACTTTAAAGCTGGTCAGCCGGATTTTCAGTGCCTCAGGAAACCGGGCAGCTAAAGGGGTGTGAGGACTGCTGCATGAACAGGTAAGTATTTTTCCAGCAATGCTTGTGGGCCAGGAGGAGCAGGACAGCTTTCCCCTGGACCCCAAGCAAATCTGCTTTCCTCTCTGCAATAGGGCTCACCTGCCATCACAGGCCACCCTACAATCACTGACCTCCATCCCATGAACACCACACGCCCCTAAGGTCGTGAACCCCCTTTCCTCAATTATCAACTCCCACAATCACTGACCTCCTCGCAATTACTGACTCCTCTCTATGATCATCAAATTCCAAGAAATAACTGACCCCATCACAATAATCAACCCTTGTCCCAGGATCTTCTGATGCCCACCTCCGCCTCAATCTGTCTCCAACACCACCTGAACCTCCATGACATGCTGCATCAAGCCCACCCCACCTCACAATCTTTATCACAGCAGCCAGAAATGTAACATCTCTTGCAATGCAGCCTCTTCTGCAGTGTTCCCCTGTACGACATGGATCCAGGCACATCCATCAGACTGGCTTCTGGGTGGAAATCCTGTTGGAAAAAAAAACACATTGCTGCAAAGTTAAAATTAGAGTTAAAACTCGGACGTCCATGGAATCGCCGAGCAAGACTCTTTCCAACCACTTGGAAATCCTGCCCTGGCAAAGATCAAGGCTGCAGGGCCTGAACTCGTGAGTGAAAGTTAAAATATTTAATTCAATGTAAAATCATGTCATGAAAATGAAATAAAATAGAGAAAAGAAAGTTGAGCTTAAGAGAGAAAGAGAAATTAAACACAAAAATTTTAAACAGCTTTTTTTTAAAAAAACCTGGAATAACTAAAATTTGAAGAAATAAGATTCCACACTTGTAAAAGTAATTTTCAGTGCCAGAGATTTTTCACAGTAATTAGGGCTTATAACATCATTAACATCCATTTACACTTGAGTGGACAAGCCCTAACTTTTTCAGGTGCATTTAGTGGGTATTGATTGGACTAAAGTAGCAACTTCATGCCTTTACATGTTTGAATACCAAATCTCTCAGCAACTTACCAATTTAGTAAAGCTTTTGGAGAGGCAGGGGAATGTGAACAGCAAGTTAGATAAAAGCAAACTGCTGGAAATCTGAAATAAAAACAGAAAATGCTGGGAAAAAAAACTCAGCGGGTCTGGCAGATCTGTGGAAAGAGAAACAGAGTTAATGTTTTGAGTTCATATGACTTCTTCAGAGCTAAAGGGAAGTAGAAGTGTGATGGATTTTATACCGGTTAAGAGGGGGTGGAGCAGGTGGTGCAGAATTGATGGTCAGGGATAGGTGGGAGCTCAGGAGAGATTGAAAAAGATGTAATGGACACAAGACAAAGGGAGTGTTAATGGAAGTGTTAAAGATTAAAGAAGGTGCTGATAGTGGCATAAAGATAAGATGGCAGAATGTGTTAAAAGCACAACAAGGGTCAGTGCTCTGTGAAAGCACAACTTAGAAGCAAGTGACAGATGGCCCTGTGGGGCCTGTGGGGCAAGGAGGGTGGGGGTTGGGGAAAAAGCATTAAAAAATATAAAAAATAAATACATAAATAAAAAAATTGGAGGAGAGTGTTCAAGTTCAGAAGTTGTTGAACTCAATGTTAAGTTTGGAAGGCTATAAAGTGACTCACTTTATATGAGGTTCCTCCAGTTTGCGTTAGGATTCATTGAAACATTGCAGAAGGCCAACGATGGATAGTGTGTTGAAAAGGCACGTGAGAGGAAGGTCTGGGTCATGCTTGCAGACTAAGTGAAGGTGTTCCGCAAAAAAATTGGACAACAACATCTTGATTTCTGCACTTAACTGCACATGACCGGATGCCGAAAGTTGCTGTCCAATTTATTCTATGACAACAATGAGGGCTGATACTCTCACCATTATTCTTACACAATATTCTAAACATTAACTACAAAACAGATTAAATTGAGGGGAAAACCAAGCTAAAAACTCCACTAAAAAGTCCCCACTAATACACAATGAGTAAATATTTAGGAAAAATGCCAAGGATCCTTTTGGGCTTTAAATCCAATCAGACATTTTTGAAAATTACCTTGCGTTGCATAATGGAAGCTTATGTATAAAATTTTGTCTCAAAATTATTAGCTCTGCAATTAAATTGAAATTTTGGTGCTCATCAGTGGGTGTGCAAAATAATTGTTCAGCAAGTGTGCTCAGTAATAATCAGGACAGATGTCCTCAAGTTAATTCTGATGTTATAGTCCCGTTCAACATTGAAAAATAACCAGCAGCCATAGTCCAGCTGCACTGCTCCCAGTCACCCTCAATTTCTTACTTAGGCATTTAGATGGAGAATTTCTGGAATTTTAAGTGTGGATTAAAAACTTTTGACACTAAGTTTGTAGTCTGACAGCTTGGCAGTTTAATCAAGTCCGATATGGACAACAGGAATAGGGGCATAACTAGGCAGAGTGTAAATCCGAGAAGGCAGAAAACTTTCAAAATCAAGAACTATTCAATCAGGTGGCCATTATCGTTTGAAAGCTAAAGGTAATTGGGTGTTGGAAAATCTTGTATATTCCAAAGAAAGAGATAATAGGTTGAATGTTAACCCTCAAAATGGGCGTGTAGGGTTGGGTGAAACATTAATACTTAAAAGTTCTCAAACCCAACCCCAACCTGCCTCCACCCTGTCAACTAGTGGGTTTAGCAGAGACAGATGAGGGGCAGGCAGCCAACCCACTCCCAGAAGATGGATTGACCAATTCAATATTTTAATGAGGCTGGCAGCTTTTGATTTAATCTGCTTTGCAGGTTGAACGTTGGGTGACCAAGTTTCCTGGGCCTCAGGAAACCTAACAATTGAAAGAGAAGCGAGGGCAGCTTTGGAGAAAAGATGTGCTCCCTCTCCCTATCACCTCCCAACCCCAGGTTGCACTATGTCTTTTGGGGGCAGGGATCAGACACCTCGGTCTCATTAGCAGCTGCAGGCTTCTTAACTGTAGCAGCAACTTCCTCTAAAGTGCTGTCCATCTGAATGGATGTCAAGCCTGTCAATCAGGCTGACTTTTGAGCAGGGAACCTGTCAAACCGAAGCTACACACGCTGTGGAGCCCACTCCAGCATACAATGAAATCCAAATTTCCAGGTTTCCCAACAGAAACTTTAAGTGTTCCTTCGAGAAAGGAGGTTTAAAGAAGGTTAAGGGGTGACTTAATAGACATGCTCAAAATTATGAAGAGTTTTGAAAGAGTAATTGTTTCCACTAGCAGAAAGATAGGTAAACAGAGGGCACAGACTGAAAATAATGGGAAAAATGCCAGGGGGAACTGAGGAGAGACTTTTATACTCAGCGAGTGGTTATGATCTGAAATGCATTGCTTGAAAGGGTGGAAGCAGATTCAATCATAACTTTCAAAAGGTAATTGGATCTCTGATTAAAAAGGAAAGAAAAATGCACAGCTATGAAAAAGAGAATGGGAGTGGAACTATTTCGTAGCTCTTTCAGAGAGCTGGTACAGGTACTATGAGCTAGATCAGACTTGTTCTTGCGAGGGGGGGGGGCACTTTTCCATTTCTTTCTCAACCAAGGGGACAACGAGGAAGTTTTGGAAAGATACATTCATTTTTAAAAAAGTTGAGTATGAGGAAAAGAAACAATGCGCTGAGCAAAAGTAAAGCAATGTCAAAGCAATGAATGGATCATTTAAAAAAGAGTAATTAATAAAGATGACCATTATAGCGTGAGGGGGTCAGAGCGTGCGTGTCTGGCTCACTCCCACGGTGGGATTTTTCAGCCCTGCCCGCCGCCAGGATCTTCCATTCCTGCCAAAAGGCAACAGGCTTTTGGCTGGGCTGCTGAATCTCCCAAAGTGAGTCCAGCACGCCAGAGCCAGAAAATCCTAACCACAGTTGCAGGGTGCTTACTCACTCATCCTCACCCACTGTGTGAGCGGCTGTGAATATCTGTTGTTGCATGAAAATGAGCGTTAGTGGGAATTCTGAGACAGGGAGTGACCAGACACACACTCTCTCACAAACTCTCTCTCTCTCACAAACACACACACAAACACACACACTCTCATTCTCTCACACACTTTCACACATACACACACATGCACACTCACACACACACACATACACTACTGTTCTCTCACACACACACACTCTTACTCTCACACACTCTTACTCTCTCACATACACACTCTCTCTCACATACACACTCTCCCTTTCTCTCTCACAGACAAACACACTCCTCTCTCACATGCACACCGAATTACAGAATCACAGTGCAGGAGAGGCCCCTCGGCCCATCGAGTCTGCACCGATATGTGAGAAACACCTGACCTACTTACCTAATCCCATTTACCAGCACTTGGCCCATAGCCTTAAATGTTATGACGTGCCAAGTGCTCATCCACTTTTTAAAGGGTGTGAGGCAACCTGCCTCCAGCACCCTCCCAGGCAGTGCATTCCGGACTGTCACCACCCTCTGGGTAAAAAAGTTTTTCCTCACATCCCCCCTAAGCCTCCTGCCCCTCACCTTGAACTTATGCCCCCTTGTGACTGACCCTTCAACTAAGGGGAACAGCTGCTCCCTATCCACCCTGTCCATGCCCCTCATAATCTTGTACACCTCGATCAGGTAGCCCCTCAGTCTTCGCTGCTCCAACGAAAACAACGTAAATCTATCCAACCTCTCTTTATAACTTAAATGTTTCATCCCAGGCAACATCCTGGTGAATTTCCTCTGCACCCCCTCCAGTGCAATCACATCCTTCCTATAATGTGGTGACCAGAACTGCACACAGTGCTTCAGCTGTGGCCTCACCAAGGTTCTATACAACTCCAACATGACCTCCCTACTTTTGTAAGCTATGCCTCGATTGATAAAGGCAAGTGTCCCATATGCCTTTTTCACCATCCCACTAACGTGCAACTCTGCCTTCAGACCTATGGAGACACACGTCAAGGAACCTTTGTTCCTCAGAACTTCCTAGTGCCATGCCGTTCATTGAATACTTCCTTGTCAAATTACTCCTTCCACACATACACTCTTACTCTCTCTCTCACACACACACATACACGCTTACTCTCTCTCACACACACATACACTCTTACTCTCTCTCTCACACGCATACACTTTCTCTCACACACGCATACACTCTTACTCTCTCTCACACACGCATACACTCTTACTCTCACACACGCATACACTCTTACTCTCTCTCACACACGCATACACTCTTACTCTCACACACGTATACACTCTTACTCTCTCTCACACACGCATACACTCTTACTCTCACACACGCATACACTCTTACTCTCTCTCACACACACATACACTCTTACTCTGTCACACACACATACACATACACTCTTACTCTCTCACACACACACACGCTCTTACTCTCACACACACACGCTCTTACTCTCACACACACACGCTCTTTCTCACACACACACTCTTTTTCTCACACACACTCTCTTTCTCACACACACACTCTCTCTCACACACACTCTCTTTCTCTCACACACACTCTCTTTCTCACATACAGATACACACTCTCAAATACTAACACACTCACTCTCTCTCAAACGCACACAGAATCACAGTGCAGAAGAGGCCCTTCGGCCCATTGAGTCTGCACCGACATGTGAGAAACACCTGACCTACCTACCTAAACCCATTTACCAGCACTTGGCCCACAGTCTTGAATGTTATGACGTGACAAGTGCTCATCCAGGTACTTTTTAAAGGGTGTGAGGCAACCTGTCTCCACCACCCTCCCAGGCAATTCCAGACTGTCACCACCCTCTGGGTAAAAAAGTTTTTCCTCACATCCCCCCTAAGCCTCCTGCCGCTCACCTTGAACTTATGCCCTCTTGTGACTGACCCTTCAACTAAGGGGAACAGCTGCTCCCTATCCGCCCTGTCCATGCCCCTCATAATTATATACACCTCGATCAGATGTAATTAATAAAGATGACCATTACAATGTGAGAGCGAGCATGTCTGGCTCCTCAGTCTTCTCTGCTCCAACGAAAACAACCCAAGTCTATCCAACCTCTCTTCATAACTTAAATGTTTCATCCTGGTGAATCTCCTCTGCACCCCCTCAAGTGCAATCACATCCTTCCTATAATGTGGTGACCAGAACAGCACACAGTACTCCAGCTGTGGCCTTACCAAGGTTTTATAAAACTCCAACACGTCCTCTCTACGTGTGTATGTGACACACATACACATACACGCTTATTCTCACACACACACATGGGTATGTGTGTAATCTATGCCTAGATTGATAAAGGCAAGTGGCCCATATGCCTTTTTCACCACCCCACTAATGTGCCCCTCTGCCTTCAGAGATCTATGGACACACACGTTAAGGTCCCTTTGTTCCTCAGAACTTCCTAGTGCCGTGCCGTTCATTGAATATTTCCTTATCAAATTACTCCTTCCACACATACACTCTTACTCTCTCTCTCTCTCACACACACACACACATGCATACACTCTTACTCTCTCTCACACGCACGCCCACTCTTACTCTCACACACTCTTACTGTCTCACACACACACATATACTCTTACTCTTTCTCACACACACACTCTTCCTCTCTCTCTCACACACACACTCTTACTCTCTCACACACACACATACGCTCTTACTCTTTCTCACACACACACTCTTCCTCTCTCTCTCACACATACACATTAACATACTCGCTTACTCACACACACTCACACATACACACACACACATACACTCTTATTCTCTCACAAACACTCTTACTCTCACACACTCTCTCTCACATACACAGTCTCTCTTTCTCTCACACACTCTGTCTTTCTCACACATACATACACACTCTCACATACAAACACACTCTTTCTATCTCATATGCACAAAGAATTACAGAATCACAGTGCAGAAGAGGCCCTTAGGCCCATCTGGTCTGCACCGCCATGTGAGAAACACCTGACCTACCTATCTAATCCCATTTACCAGCATTTGGCCCACGTCCTTGAATGTTATGACGTGACAACTGCTCATCCAGGTACTTTTTAAAGGGTGTGAGGCAACCCGCCTCCAGCACCCTCCCAGGCAGTGCATTCCGGACTGTCACCACCCTCTGGGTAAAAAGGTTTTTCCTCACATCCCCCCTAAGCCTCCTGCCCCTCACCTTGAACTTATGCCCTCTTGTGACTGACCCTTCAACTAAGGGGAACAGCTGCTCCCTATCCTCCCTGTCCATGCCCCTCATAATCGTGTACACCTCAATCAGGTAGCCCCTCAGTCTTCTCTGCTCCAACGAAAACAACTCAAATCTATCCAACCTCTCTTCATAGCTTAAATGTTTCATCCCAGGCAACATCCTGGTGAATCTCCTCTGCACCCCCTCCAAGCATTCACATCCTTCCTATAATGTGGTGACCAGAACTGCACACAGTACTCCAGCTGTGGCCTCACCAAGGTTCTATACAACTCCAACATGACCTCCCTACTTTTGTAATCTATGCCTCGATTGATAAAGGCAAGTGTCCCAAATGCCTTTTTCACCATCCCACTAACGTGCCCCTCGGCCTTCAGAGATCTATGAAGACACAGGTCAAGGACCCTTAGTTCCTCAGAACTTCCTAGTGCCATGCTGTTGATTGAATACTTCCTTGTCAAATTACTCCTTCCACACATACACTCTTACTCTCTCTCTCTCACACACACACACACACACTCTTACTTTCTTTCACACACACACACTCTTACTCTCTCACACACACACACACACACACACACACATACACTCTACTCTCTCTCACACACACACATACACTCTTACTCTCTCTCACACACACACATACACTCTTACTCTCTCTCACACACATATACACATACACGCTCTTACTCTTACATACATACACACACACACAGGCACTCTTACACTCACACACACTATTACACTTACTCTCACACACACTATTACACTTACTCTCACACACATACACACACTAACTCTTACTCACACACACACACACACTATCTCTTACTCTCACACACACACGCACACACACACACTATCTCTTACTCTCTCACACACACACACAATCTATCTCTTACTGTCACACACACACTATCTCTTACTCTCACACACACACACTATCTCTTGCTCTCACACACACACACTATCTCTTACTCTCACACACACACACAATCTCTTACTCTCACACACACACACTATCTCTTGCTCTCACACACACATACTATCTCTTACTCTCACACACACACTATCTCTTACTTTCACACACACACACACTATCTCTTACTCTCTCTCTCACACACACACACACACTATCTCTTACTCTAACACACACACACTATCTCTTACTCTCTCTCACACACACACACACATTATCTCTTACTCTCACACACACAATCTCTTACTCTCACACACACACATCTCTTACTGTCTCGCACACACACTGTCTCTTACTCTCACACACACTATCTCTTACTCTCACACACACACACACTATCTCTTACTCTCACACACGCACACACTATCTCTTACTCTCACACACACACTATCTCTTACTCACACACACACTATCTCTTACTCACACACACACTATCTCTTACTCTCACACACACATGCTCTATCTCTTACTCTCACACACACACACTATCTCTTACTCTCACACACACACACTATCTCTTACTCTCACACACACACACACACACACCTATCTCTTACTCTCTCACACACACACACTCTTTCTTTCTCTCACACACACGCTTTCTTTCCCTCACACACACTCTCTCTTTCTCTCACACACACTCTCTCTTTCTCTCACACACACTCTCTCTTTCTCTCACACACACTCTCTCTTTCTCACGCACACACTCTCTCTTTCTCATGCACACACTCTCTCTTTCTCATGCACACACTCTCTCTTTCTCACACACACATACATACTCTCACATACAAACACACTCCTCTCTCACACACACAAAGAATTACAGAATCACATTGCAGAAGAGGCCCTTTGGCCCATTGATTCTGCACCGACATGTGAGAAACACCTGACCTACCTATCTAATCCCATTTGCCAGCCTTGGCCCATAGCCTTGAATGTTATGACGTGACAAGTGCTCATCCAGGTACTTTTTAAAAGGTGTGAGGCAATCTGTCTCCACCACCCTCCCAGGCAGTGCATTCCGGACTGTCACCACCCTTTGGGTAAAAAAGTTTTTCCTTATATCCCCCCTAAGCCTCCTGCCCCTCACCTTGAACTTATGCCCTCTTGTGACTGACCCTTCAACTAAGGGGAACAGCTGCTCCCTATCCACCCTGTCCATGCCCCTCATAATCTTGTACACCTCGATCAGGTGTAATTACTAAAGATGACCATTACAGTGTGTGAGGGTCAGAGCGAGCGTCTCTGACTCCTCAGTCTTCTCTGCTCCAACAAAAACAACCCAAGTTTATCCAACCTCGCTTCATAACTTAAATGTTTCATCCCAGGCAACATCCTGGTGAATCTCCTCTGCACCGCCTCAAGTACAATCACATCCTTCCTATAATGTGGCAACCAGAACTGCACACAGTACTCCAGCTGTGGCCTCATCAAGGTTCTATACAACTCCAACATGACCTCCCTACTTTTATAATCTATGCCTCGATTGATAAAGGCAAGTGTCCCATATGCCTTTTTCACCACCCCACTAATGTGCCCCTCTGCCTTCAAAGATCTATGGACACACACGTTAAGGTCCCTTTGTTCCTCAGAACTTCCTATTGAATACTTTGAATTGAATACTTCCTTGTCAAATTACTCCTTCCACACATACACTCTTACTCTCTCTTACACACACACACACACACATACACAATCTTACTCTCTCTCTCTCTCTCTCTCTCACAAACAGACACACATACACTCTTACTCTCTCTCACACACACATACACTCTTACTCTCTCACACACACACTATCTCTTTCTCTCACACACACTCTCTTTCTCACACACACATACACACTCTCACATACAAACACACTTCCTCTCTCTCACAGCACACAGAATCACACAATCACAATGCAGAAGAGACCCTTCGGCCCATTGAGTCTGCACCGACATGTGAGAAACACCTGACCTATCTACCTAATCCCATTTGCCAGCACTTGGCCCATAGCCTTGAATGTTATGACGTGACAAGTGCTCATCCAGGTACTTTTTAAAGGGTGTGAGGCAACCTGTCTCCACCACCCTCCCAGGCAATTCCAGACTGTCACCACCCTCTGGGTAAAAAAGTTTTTCCTCACATCCCCCCTAAGCCTCCTGCCCTCACCTTGAACTTATGCCCTCTTGTGACTGACCCTTCAACTAAGGGGAACAACTGCTCCCTATCCACCCTGTCCATGCCCCTCATAATCTTGTACACCTCGATCAGGTGTAATTAATAAAGATGACCATTACAGTGTGAGGGTCAGAGCGAGCGTCTCTGGCTCCTCAGTCTTCTCTGCTCCAACAAAAACAACCCAAGTCTATCCAACCTCGCTTCATAACTTAAATGTTTCATCCCAGGCAACATCCTGGTGAATCTCCTCTGCACCGCCTCAAGTACAATCACATCCTTCCT
The DNA here is from genome assembly GCF_017639515.1 of Carcharodon carcharias. Lineage (NCBI taxonomy): Eukaryota > Metazoa > Chordata > Chondrichthyes > Lamniformes > Lamnidae > Carcharodon > Carcharodon carcharias. The sequence goes on along the minus strand of NC_054485.1, from coordinate 35,222,170 downwards.
ATAATGTGGTGACCAGAACTGCACACAGTACTCCAGCTGTGGCCTCATCAAGGTTCTATACAACTCCAACATGACCTCCCTACTTTTGTAATCTATGCCTCGATTGATAAAGGCAAGTGTCCCATATACCTTTTTTACCACCCCACTAATGTGCCCCTCTGCCTTCAGAGATCTATGGACACACACGTTAAGGTCCCTTTGTTCCTCAGAAATTCCTATTGAATACTTTGAATTGAATACTTTCTTGTCAAATTACTCCTTCCACACATACACTCTTACTCTCTCTTACACACACACACATACACAATCTTACTCTCTCTCTCTCACACACACAGACACACATACACTCTTACTCTCTCTCTCACACACACATACACTCTTACTCTCTCACACACACACACTATCTCTTTCTCTCACACACACTCTCTTTCTCACACACACATACACACTCACATACAAACACACTTCCTCTCTCTCACAGCACACAGAATCACACAATCACAATGCAGAAGAGACCCTTCGGCCCATTGAGTCTGCACCGACATGTGAGAAACACTGACCTATCTACCTAATCCCATTTGCCAGCACTTGGCCCATAGCCTTGAATGTTATGACGTGACAAGTGCTCATCCAGGTACTTTTTAAAGGGTGTGAGGCAGCCTGCCTCCAGCACCCTCCCAGGCAGTGCATTCCGGATTGTCACTACCCTCTGGGTAAAAAAGTTTTTCCTCACATCCCTCCTAAGCCTCCTGCCCCTCACCTTGAACTTATGCCCTCTTGTGACTGACCCTTCAACTAAGGGGAACAGCTGCTCCCTATCCTCCCTGTCCATGCCCCTCATAATCTTGTACACCTCAATCAGGTCACCCCTCTGTCTTCTCTGCTCCACAAAAACAACCCAAATCTATCCAACCTCTCTTCATAACTTAAATGTTTCATCCCAGGCAACATCCTGGTGAATCTCCTCTGCACCCCCTCCTGTGCAATCACATCCTTCCTATAATGTGGTGACCAGAACTGCACACAGTACTCCAGCTGTGGCCTCACCAAGGTTCTATACAATTCCAACATGACCTCCCTAATTTTGTAATCTATGCCTCGTTTGAGAAAGACAAGTGTCCCATATGCCTTTTTCACCATCCCACTAATGTGCCCCTCTGCCTTCAGAGATCTATGGACACACACGTCAAGGTCCCTTTGTTCCTCAGAACTTCCTAGTGCCATGCCGTTCATTGAATAGATCCTTGTCAAATTACTCCTTCCACACATACACTCTTACTCTCTCTCACACACACACTCTGACTCTCACACACTCTTACTCTCTCACATACACTCTCTCTTTCTCACACACACATACATACTCTCACATACAAACACACTCCTTCTCTCTCACACGCACAAAGAATTACAGAATCACAGTGCAGAAGAGGCCCTTAGGCCCATCGAGTCTGCACCGACATGTGAGAAATACCTGACCTACCTACCTAATCCCATTTACCAGCACTTGGCCCATAGCCTTGAATGTTATGACGTGCCAAGTGCTCATCCAGGTACTTTTTAAATGGTGTGAGGCAACCTGTCTCCACCACCCTCCCAGGCAATGCATTCCAGACCGTCACCACCCTCTGGGTAAAAAAGTTTTTCCTCACATCCCCCCTAAGCCTACTGCCCCTCACCTTGAACTTATGCCCTCTTGTGACTGACCCTTCAACTAAGGGGAACAGCTGCTCCCTATCCACCCTGTCCATGCCCCTCATATTCTTGTACACCTCGATCAGGTGTAATTAATAAAGATGACCATTACAGTGTGAGAGGGTCAGAGCGAGCGTGTCTGGCTCCTCAGTCTTCTCTGCTCCAACGAAAACAACCCAAGTCTATCCAAACTCCCGTCATAACTTAAATGTTTCATCCCAGGCAACATCCTGGTGAGTCTCCTCTGCACCTCCTCAAGTGCAATCACATCCTTCCAATAATGTGGTGACCAGAACTACACATAGTACTCCAGCTGTGGCTTCACCAAGGTTTTATACAACTCCACCATGACCTCCCTACTTTTGTAATCTATGCCTCGATTGATAAAGGCAAGTGTCCCTTATGCCTTTTTCACCACCCCACTAACGTGCCCCTCTGCCTTCAGAGATTTTTGGACACACACGTTAAAGTCACTTTGTTCCTCAGGACTACCTAGTGCCATGCCATTCATTGAATACTTCCTTGTCAAATTACTCCTTCCACACATACACTTACTCTCTCTCAGACACACACACACACTCTTACTCTCTCTCACACACATACTCTTACTCTCTCTCACACACACTCTTACTCTCTCTCACACACACACACTCTTACTCTCTCTCACACACATACTCTTACTCTCTCTCACACACACTCTTACTCTCTCTCACACACACACACACTCTTACTCTCTCACACACACACTCTTACTCTCTCACACACACACTCTTACTCTCTCACACACGCACAATCTTACTCTCTCTCACACACACACACACACTCTTACTCTCTCTCACACACTCTTACTCTCACTCACACACTTGCTCTCTCTCTCTCTCACACACACACGCTCGCTCTCTGTCTCTCACACACACGCTCGCTCTCTGTCTCTCTCTCACACACTCGCTCTCCCTCTCTCACACACATTCGCTCTCCCTCTCTCACACACTTCCTCTCCCTCTCTCTCTCATACACACTCACTCTCCCTCTCTCTCTCACATACACACGCACTCTTCCTCTCTCTTTCACACACAATCACTCTTCCTCTCTCTTTCACACACGCTCGCTCTCCCCCTCTCTCACACACACTCGCTTTCGCTCTCTCTTTCACAGACACTCGCTCTCCCTCTCTCTCTCATACACACTCACTCTTCCCCTCTCTCTCTCAGACACATACTCTCTCTATCTCTCACACACACTCTCTCCCCCCCGTTACACACACTCGCTCCCCCCCTCTCTTACACACACTCGGTCCCCCTCTGTCCCATACACATTTGCTCTTCCTCTCTCTCTCACAGACGCTTGCTCTCCCTCTCTCTCACACACACTCGCTCTTCCCCTCTCTCTCTCAGACACATACTCGCTCTCTCTCACACACACTCGCTTCCCCGCTCTCTTACATGCACTCGTTCCCCCCTCTCTCACACACATTCGCTCTTCCTCTCTCTCTCATAGACACTTGCTCTCCCTCTCTCTCACACACACTCGCTATCCCTCTCTCTCTCACACACTTGCTCTCCCTCTTTCTCTCACACACACTTGCTCTCTCTCTCTCCCACACGCTCGCTCTTCCTCTCTCTCTCTCATCACACTCGCTCTCTCTCTCACATACTCGCTCCTTCTCTCTCACACACACTCCCTCTCTCACACACATTCGTTCCCTCTCTCTCTCACACACACTCGCTCCCTCTCTCTCTCACACACACTCGCTCTTCCTCTCTCACGCACACTTGCTCTCACTCTCTCTCACACACACTCGCTCTGCCTCTCTCTCTTGCACACTCACTCTATCTCTCTCTCACACACTTCAGCCAGCCTTTTCCCCCATCCCTGACCATGGACTCCTCAGCGTCTCTGGGCCTTGCAGCCAGTGCCGGGCCCTCACGCTCTTTCATCCCATGGACCCCATAGCTTCTCCTTCCCCCATGGCCTCGGCAGCCTCTCCTTCCCCCATGGCCTCCGCAGTCTCTCTCCTTCCTTCCCCCATGACCCCCACATTCTCTCCCACTCCTCCCCCATGGCCCTGCAGCCTCGCCCTCTCTTTCCCCTGTAGTCCTGCAGTCTCTCTCCCTCCTTCCCTCATGGCCCCGCAGTCTCTTTCTCTCCTTCCCCTTTGGCCCCATAGCCTCTCCTTCCCTCTTTGGTCCCACAGCCTCTCTTTGCCCTGTGGCTCTGTAGCTCTGCAATCTCTCCCACTCTTCCCCCATGGGCCCACAGCCATCCTCTCTCCTTCCCCGTGGCTCCGTAGTCTCTTTTTCTCCTTCCTCGGTGGCCCACAGTTTCCCCACTCCCCCTGAAAACTTCTGTTTTTCCCAAGCATATTCACTGCCACTGGTGTTCACTGCTCCTCCAATCATAGCTTGTTTCTCTTCACATTTGCTGTTGATCGGCTCACTAATGAGCCTATCAGCAGCAACATGGGAAAGGAGTAGCCTGTGATTGGAGGAGCAGCCCCTTGCAGAATCTTCAACTTCACTTACTTGACTGACCGGCATTTTGAACGGTGGCTTCGGGAGCCACAACCCAGCTTACAGGCTGAATGTTGAACAAGCCTGACCTAGATGGCCTCCTTCTGTGCTTTGTGATTCTTTAATTGGGTTCATTGTATATACAAGCTTGATGTCTATTTGTTAAAGTTATATTGTCAATTTTGGTGACTTGCCAATATTTCAAACTGTGTTAGATCCAAATTACGATAAATTCAGACAGTGTTAAATGGAAATTGTATATAATTTGCTGATGTAATTGGTTGCTCCTGTTGTGTTGTACAACCTCCATTTTGTCTTCAATGTATTGAAAGTAAGTAATTCAAACATTGGTAAGATCAGTTGCAATTAAACTTCTTGTTGAAAAGGACTCAGTTGCAAGGTTAACATGTTCCAAATATACTGTGACAATGACTGAAGAATTATCACAAGTATTAACATACATAATGAAGCAACGGTTGAAGAAAATCAAGCAGTTTATCCTAAGCTTTTCAAAACATTACATGTACAAGTGTATTATTATTTGACTTTACCATCAATAATAAAGAAATATAGTCCATTGATGACAAGTCAATGTGTACAATCAGATTAATGACTCCAGAACATTTTTTGCCTTTTTTAATGGTACAGTATCGACTTAATCTGAGAAAAAGGTAACACAAAAGACAGAAGCAATACAATGGTATCATCCATAAGTATGGGCAGAATTTTCTGGGTGACGTGTGGGGGGCGGGCGAGCATCCTGACATCACCGCGCACCATCATGATATTTCGTTGGGCGGGCGCATGATAAAGTGCGACGTGCACCCGCGATTAATTAAAGGGCTAGTTAATGCCCTTAACTCGGCAATCGACGCCAGTTTTCAGGCACCCGTGCGATCTTCGGCTCGGTGCACGGGCGCAACAGGCAGGCGGGTAAGCGACTTTTTAATAAAACTCATCCACGGGCAGGATATGAGGGTTTAGTGGGGTTGTCAATCTGGTCTGTGAAGTATTTATTGCAGAAAGTGTTTTAAACTTGTCTGTGTGAGCTGTAGCAGTTCTGAACGAATTCCAGCAGCTTCCTGTGTACTTTGAACCTTCAGCTCAGCATTCTTCAGTCAGTGATCTTTATCGGGCCTGCAGCTTTCCGGAGGCCTTCCTTTAACCTGGGTATGGGTTCTGACATGTTCACTGGGGACAGCTCCTCTGAGGAGGAAGGCAGGGCGAGAATAAGGAGGAGGCCAGGAGTGCACAATCAGCCTCCAGGGGAGCCACCTTTGGGAGGACAGGCACAGGCACAAGGGATGCTGGGCCAAGAGGTAGTCCAAGGCGGAAGGGGCCACAGAAGATGAGCATGTGCCTGGTCTCCTAACTGTATGGGCAGACACCCCATGCCAGTGGCTCTGAAGGTCACAGCGGCCCTCAATTTCTATGCCTCTGGCTCCTTCCAGGGCTCAGGGTGATCTTTGCGGTGTCTCCCAATCAGCTGTTCTCACTTGTGTCAAACAGACACTTCCACTGCAACCAGACAAGTCAGACACGGCGAGCCAGAGGCTTCGCGGCCATTGCTGGCTTCCCCCACGTCCAGGGTGCAATAGACTGTACACATGTGGCCATCAAGACGCCAGCAGGTGAGCCCGGTGTCTTCGTCAACAGGAAGGGCTTCCACTCCATGAACATGTAGATAGTGTGTGATCACAGGATGCTGATTCTACAAGTCAGTGCAAGGTACCCAAGCAGCTCCCACGACACATACATCCTCAGACACTCCTAGATGCTGGCGCTCTTCAGTGCTCCGGCTCGGCTGAATGGTTGGCTGGTGGGTAAGAACAGAAGCTGAGCAGCAGTACAATAGGAGCCACAGCACCACAAGGGCTGTGGTGGAGAGAACCATCTGTCTTCTCAAGATGCGCTTCTGATGCCTGGACTGTTCAGGGGGCGCTCTCCTGTACCCCCCAGATCGTGTCTCTGTGGTAACATGCTGCGCTCTGCACAATCTTGTGCTGGAAAGAGCGGACGCATGGGCATGAAGGCCTTGACACAATGGATGCGGCTGCACACGATGACTCCAGCAGTGATTCGGAGGATGAGGAAAAACAGGGCAATGATGAGGGGCTGAATGCTGACCCGGCACTACACCAAGGAGGCCGGGAAACCTAGCTGAACCTTCAGCTAGCTCCACAAAAATGGATCTGGAGGACCAGCATTGCTTGGCATTTCCATAATCGGCACTTAAGTGCTACATCTTCCACTTCATCAGCCTGATCTAAGGGCTTTGCACATAAATATCAATGTCCACTCAAACACTCATGACATGTATGTGAAACATACAAATGCAGCACAAAGGAGCCACCTCAGCCATGGTAACACATGTGGATTGTATTTTGATCCATCATATGGTCCAACAAAATGAATCCCAAACGTTTTTACAACTCCAGAAAATAATAATTCCCTAATCTAGGGCCAACACAAAAGCACCAGTGACATACCCGTGGAGTGCCTTATGTTTACGTTTGCGGGTGCTATGTCCAGGTGCCACCCCATCCCTTGGAGTGGCTTGTAAGACAGCCTGCTGACTCTGCTGTCCTGTTGGCCTCAATGACCTTGGCAGACGTCCTCTGGCCCATGAAGCCTGTGATGACCCCGCCTGGGAGGGAGTGGCCAGTTCCAGAACTGGCATCTCCCCAGTTGTCGCAGCCTCAACAGATGCAACGGTCACTGGCAGAGGGGCGGAGGAGCTGCTGCCCTCATCCGGAGCGCCTTGAGAGGAGCCCGAGAGATGACAGGCAGCTGCTGCGCCGACGTGAGATCGCTTGGGACCTCCCTGCTCACTGTGGATGGATGGGCACCCAGGTAGGACACTTGGTGCCCAGACCATCTCCCAAATTGATAATGACCACCTGTGACCACTGGCACTGTGAGGGCTTGCAGGCCCGCACGTATCCCCAGGAGAAGCTGGTTGTTCTGCTGGAAGCCCTTCTCCAGGAGAGCCGGCACTCTGTCCATGGAGGAAGCATGACGCTCTGCCATGAGGCTCATGGCATCACTCATGCTCCGCGTGGATTCCTCCACCATGGAGACCAAGAGAAGCACACTCTCATGTAACACTCACAGATGCTCCCGCGCACCCAGCCGCATTTCCTGCAGCTGCTGCGTGGCGGACGACTCCAGAGGCACATCATCACACATCGACTGAGCATGTGCCTGGTCCCCTGCAGTCCTCCGGCTGCTGGTGCCATCGGCACTCTCTGTCTCTGCCATCTCCTCCAGCGATTGTGAAGTGCCCTCTCCACTGTGCCCCAGGACTCTAGCCGATGTAACAATTCCCACCGATGTGCTAGTCTCTGCGCTGGTGCCTGCTTCACAGAAATGGTGTGACACAGGTGACAGTTCAGGCCCCTCAGGTGTGAGAGGGGGCATTTGGAATTGCTCCTGGTGGACAGGCTCTGATGATGCTGAAATTAACAACAAGGACAGTGGATCAGTTAGCGTGCACTCACTAACACACTTCATTCCTTTCCCCAAGGCTCATAATGTGCTCAACCTTCCAGAACCTGAGGAGACGAACATTGGTGGGGTGGCAAATAGTCAGGAGGAGGCCCAAACATTACAGGCAGATACAGACGGGCTGGTCAGATGGCCTAAGGAATGCCAAATGGAATGTTATGTGGATAAGTATGAGGTGATGCACTTGGGCAGGACAAACAAGGTACAGGAATACACGAGGAACGGTAGGACCATGGAAAGCAAGGACGATTAGAGGGACCTTGCTGGGCATGTTGACAGTTGAGGGAGCAGTACAGGTACATAAGATTTAAGAAGTTCAATGCCATACTTGCCTTTATTAGCCGAGGAATAGAATGTAGGAACAGGAGGGTCATGTTGCAAGTGCAGAATACGCTATCAAGGCCACAGCTACACTTCTGCATTCAGTTGTGATCAGCGCTTCATGGGAGGGATGTGATTGGAGTGGAGAGAATGCAGAGGTCGCTGACCAGGATGCATGCTGGCCTGGAGAGTTGGAGCTATGAGGACACATAGCTGGTGAAACTTGCCATGGAGCGCAGGAGGTTGAGGGGTGACATTGTTGAGCTTCATAGCATTATAAGGGGCATAGATCAGGTGGACAAAAAGCAACATTTCCCCTTGGCAGAGGGATGACTAACCTGGTGACATTTATTTAAGGTAATGGGCATGAGGTTGACAGGTGAGGTGATGAGGAACTCTTGCACAGAGTAATGTGGGACGCACTGGCTGAAAGGCTGGTGGATGCAGAAACCTTCCTAACATGTAATAAGTATTTGGATGTGCAGTTGCGATGCCATGGTATACAAGGCCATGGGGATAGTGGTCAGAAATGAGATAAGACAACTTTGGAAGGTGCTAGACACGCGCATCTTCGAAGGGCCGAGGGACTTTTGTCTAAGACCCACACATCTGACTCTATCAGTCTGTGAATGAGCAGTGTTGCTACATTAACGATTCCAACAATCATCAGTGTTTTGGATGGTGGGAAGACAGAGCAGATGGGACTGTGGACCTCAAATACCTGGCCGCTCCACCCCAGCCTCACCAACACCTGTGGACCTGGGCACATGGCTCCTTTCAAGCTCCAGGACCTCCTACTCAAAACAGGTCAATATTACTGGCCGCCTCCAGTGCACGAACGTTCATACGCATTATGTGCATTTTTCTCCTGCAAAACAGAGAAGACCATTTATTGGGGCTAATCACTCATGTACTCTGCATGCACACGCCGCACCCCAACCACAGTGGCCCATCTGAGGCCTCCAGTGCCTCCTGTCCACACTACTGGTGATTGGTCACAAAAATAGAGCACGGCTGCTCCCAACGCCTCCCTCCCACAATGGCCACCTTGGACACGTTCTGCGTCCATCACATTCAGAAACACACGGTCTTAACTCCCATGGCAAGGAGGCACAACTAGGCGCAGTGCCGAGGGCACCAGATGGCTCTTGGCCATGAGACTTTGAGGCTCTCCTTCCACCATCTCATCGCCGTGAATAAGACATGTGTTGGAGTTATGAGAATGCGCCTAGCTGCATCTCCTGCAGGTTGCCCCCAGACTACTCATATGCGGCTAAGACCAACACATGGTGCGGGGAGAACCCATCTTCTCATGAACCACCGAGGCTGATGTAAGCATGGTCACTCTGCTTGACCACTCTGCATGTGACAAATGCCCAACGTGATTCAATGCATTCAAGACACTAAGACTTGGGGGGGAGGGGGCCCTCAAAGGCTAAGGCTACCTGCTGGGTTAAATGCCCAACGCCAACATAGAACTCATCCTTCCAGAGCACAACAAATCGTTGAAGTGCTTATGGCACTGGATCCAGGTGCCCTGCACCACATCATGGGAGCTCACCACCTCCATCACCTCCTCCCAGGCACGCTTCATCATGTGGGGGGACCTCCTCCTCCCATCCTGGGGAAACAGCATCCCCCACCGTGCTGCCACCTCCTCCACAAGGGCAGCAAGGCAGTCATCAGAAGCAAGGGGCGCATTGCCCCACCCCCGCTGGCCTACCCTACAGCCTGCCCTGCTCCTGGTCCACACCCTACAGCCTGCCCTCCTCCTCTGGCCTTCCCTCTACATTGGTCTACTGTGCAGACCCCCTGCAATGCCACCTGCAGCTGGCCGTAGTGAGCAGCCTAAAGGAGGCTGTCTGGACTTTTTTTATACAGAGTGCCAGGTCGCCATTGGACACTGTACACGCCCGCCACAAACTTAAGACTCCCACTCTCCACGGGAGTCGGAAATGCGCTGGGTGGGCCTTATTTGGCCCGCCCGCGCAAACTGGCAGCACGGCCCCGTTCGCCAGTGGCAATCGGGCCAACAGTCGTCCATGTCAGCATCAGCTCCACCCCCCCCACCTATCGGAAAATTTAGGCCTATGTGTAAAAGAATGGTCAAAAATCAATGTACACACAACTGATGTACTACTTTGATCATCAGTGAGTGCAGGTTACAAGTTTTTGTGATGTAAGAAAATTCAGTTTCTGGTCATGTGCTTTGTCTTGCAGTAATAGTAGTTATCGATTGATTGCATGTTCTAGATCTAGTGGTTTATCTGAACACAATGTTCTACTGAATCAGGTGAAGAGGAGATAAAGGAAAAGGATTTTTAAAAAACTCAGTCTTCTAGTACCACTTCATCCAATTCAGGGTCACAGGGAGTCAAAACCTTTCCTAATAGGCAATGAGCACCAGGCAGGGTACACCCAGGACAGGATGCCAGTCCATCACAGGGCACACCCTGGGGCACTATTTACTGTAGCCAAACCACCTAAGCGGCACATTTTTGGATAGTGGGAGGAAACCAGAACACCTGGCAGAAACCCATGCAGACACAAGAGGAACATGCAAACTCCACACAGACACTTGAGGTCAGGATCAAACCCCGGTCCCTGGAGCTGTGAGACAAGCAATTCCTATGTTCCTATTCATTTTACCAATAAAAAGACAACAAAGGACAGCTGTTTTAACCTATGTACAATAAAATTATAAAACTGTGGTGCTGCCCTAAAAGGCTCATCACAAATTATTACAACATTGTGCACTTTGGTATTGCACCGATCACAGTTTTATAATTTTATTGTACATAGGTTAAAACGGCTGTCCTTTGTTATTTTTTTAATGATAAAATGAATAGGAACATAGGAATTGCTTGTCTCACATTGGATAACAGAGTCAATGATCTATTTGTTGTGCCGCCTCATTTCTGTATCTATGGATACAAATCTCATGATGCTTTCATGATATTATGCCTTTTGACATAAGGTGTGGAGCTACTGAAATGGTGCTAACTCTCTTTCAAAAGGAAATATAACATTTAGTAAAATAGCTAAAAACAACCAAACATGAAATCAATTTTATTGCAATTGTTCTTTGTTTAAAACTCTTTAAAGACATATATTCCTCGCAGTCCGTATATGCTGCAGAGTGTGCATAGTATGTTGCTGATTACCCTGGGAATTGATTCAAGGTAGTCCATATGGCATTTGCCTGCTTTGTCAGTATCTAGGGATTTTGGTTATATCACTATCTCTTTAACTTTGTATGGTTGACATGGAGCACACTCCTGGTATTTGGAATACAATGTATGGGGAAGTGTTGTTGACATACAACAAATTACTGACATAGGCTATGAATACTAATATTGTAAACAGTTCTCTCTCTTCAGCTGTTGTCACTGTCCTTTAAATCTACTATCATCACCCGTCTCCTCAAAAAACAGTGTTTTATCCCTTTATCCATGCAAACTACCATACTATCTCCAACCTACCTTTCCTCTCAAAAAGCCTTGGACATGTTGTCACCTCCCAAATTCATTCCCATCTTCCCTGAAACCATATGTTTGATTCCTCCAATCAGATTTCCGCCCCTGCCATAGTACTGAAGCTCTTATCAAAGTCACAAATGGCATCCTATGTGACTGTGGCAAAGTTAAATTTTCCCTCTTCGTCCTTCTCAACCTATCCAGAGTCTTTGACATGGCTGATCACACTGTCCTCCTCTAACACCTCTCCAATGTCGTCCAGCGCAGTGAGAATGCTTTCACTTGGTTCCATTTCTCTTTATCTAATGTAGCCAGAGAATCACAAAGGCTACTCTTCCTGGTCCTGCATGTTACCTCCGGTATCCCTCAAGGATCTATCCTTGTCTCCCTCCTATTTATCCTCATTTTGCTACCTCTTGGCGACATCAGTCAAAGGCACAGCATTAGTTTTCACATGTATGCTGATGACACCCAGCTCTACCTCACCACCAATCTCTCAGCTTCTCCACTGTTGCTAAATTATCGGACTTCTTATCCAGCATCTGTACTGGATGAACAAAGTTTTCCATCTAATTACTATTGAGAAGACTGAAGCCATTATTCCCCCCCCCCACCCCCGCCAACTCCAAACACCATTCTCTATCTACCGACTACATCCCTTTCCCTGGCAACAGTCTGAACAGTCTGTGATTAAGCCAGTCTGTTCGCAACCTAGGTGTCATATTTGATCCTGAGATTAGCTTCCAATCTTATACTCATGCCATCACTAAGAGCATACATCTATTTATGCATCCATAACATTGTCCAACTTTGTCCCCTGTCTCAGCTCATCTGCTTCTGAAACTCTCATTCATGCCGTCATTACCTTGAGACTTGACTATTCCAATGCATTCCTAACTAGTATCACACATTCTACCCTCTATACTTGATGTCATCCAAAGCTCTGCCGTCCATTTCTTAACTCGCAGCAATTTCTGTTCCCCTATCAACCCTGAGTTCACTGACTGACATTGGCTTCGGATGAAGCAACATCTTGATTTTAAAATTCTCATCCTTATTTTCAAATCCCTCCATGGCCTCACCTCTCCCTTTCTTAATCTCCTCCAGCCCCATAACCCTCTGAGATATCTATACTTCTCTAATTTTAGCCTCTGTGCCTGCGCAATTTTAATTGCTCCACCATTGATGACCATCCTTTCAATTGCCTAGGCCCCAAGCTCTGGAATTCCCTCCCTACACCTCTCCAACTCTCTACCACACTCTCCTCTTTTAAGGTAAACTGTTTGATCAAGCTTTTGGTTAACTAACCTAATATTTCCTTTGATTTGGTATCATACTTTGTTTTATAATGCTCCTGTGAAGCATTTGTTTCATTACATTATAGGGTTATATAAATAAAAACAAGTGGAGAGAACACTCAGTAGAATGTGTACCTCACCACACTGTGTTAACTCAACATTAGACTACTTTAAACATTTAAGTACTTCTGGCTGATCTTTTGTACCAATACAATTTACAATCTTTATTACAATTACACAGCTCTTCCCTTTCTGGTTGATGCTCTGTAGCTACAAAGCTGAAGAAAGAAATCTTTTTATTAAGAACTTCCATCTCACTGAGGAGGCTCAGGCCTAACCACATCCAACAACTGCTTTGAAAACTCTGCTCATATTTTGACAGCTGGGACGAATTTTACCACAGCAGCTGAGACAATCCATAACATGCTAAAACAATCAAACACATTTGGAATAAAACAACACACAGCATTCTTTAAAAAAAAAAGTCAATTTACCCTCTCTCCCAATGTTAAGGGATCCTTTAAGAGATTCCTGGATCTGGATCCAGCTCCACATCTTCACTAAAAATGAATCAGTTCTTCCTTGGGCGATACCTTATCTAAGTACCAAGTTTTGTTGAAATTCGTCCATTAGTTGTTGAGATATATTGTTTATAGACAGACTAAAGGGGGTGAGAACATTACCTCCACCCACATTTAGTGGTGGAAATAATAAACATAAGTTGTTGTTGTTTTTGTTGTTGTGCCCCAATCTACATTGACCTGTTGCCACTACATTGGGAACAATGATATATGGATTAGGAGGAACAATTATGTTAGGGTCACTATGAGGAGGACAGGGAGGCAGTGAGCTTATCTGTTAGGATACAACAGATTCACAGTGAAGAAGTCAAGTAGCTACTGTGCCAGATCTGGTTCACTGGGATGCCAGTGATTTTATGGATGTCATGTCATACCCTTTACAAGTAGGACTGATTTGGGGCACAACTAGAAACTGTGGAGAATTGCACCCTCTCCTCTGAGGCATCTGTATGACTCTGTGATTCCACCTGTGCACACCAAAAATATTATATATGTCCTCAGGATAATTCTCATTTGCTCTTATAATTTAATTCAAATTGAAACCTTATCCATTGCTTCACAAAAGACAATCATCATCTGCTAGGTCAATCTCACAGGATATCTTTGCTTGATATGAATTGTCAGGTAGATGGAAATAAAGGTTCCTTATATCCATAGTCTTGCTGTATCTGTTGGATGAGAAGAGATGCTTATAAGACTGTGGCCCAGATGGTCTCATCAGTTAGGGTGGCTTTAGAAAGGGTCATTCTGTGGGACTGGAATTCAGCTGAAGGGTACTGAAGGATTTGATGGCTTTCATTGCCGATGAGCTAGAGATTTTTCAAATAAGATCATTATTCTTTCCCAGGATTGCAGCTAGAATGTCAGCATTGTGTCAGTTAGGCATTTCTACAGCTTGCCGTTCAGAGAAATGGAAATGACAGTCCACTTCCATCTCACACAAGGAAGTTCTGAAGAAGAGTCATACGGACTCGAAACGTTAACTCTGTCTTTCTCTCCACAGATGCTGTCAGACTTGCTGAGTTTCCCCAGTGCTTTTTGTTTTTGTTCCAGATTTCCAGTATCCGCAGTATTTTGCCTTAGTCCACTTCTCTCTGTTTGGTCCAGATTAAGGGCTGTAAATGACGAGGGAGGCTACTTCAGTCACTAACATTTAGGAGAGAGGTTGCAGCACTGTTTTTTCTCAGCTTTTCATGGATTGTCTGGAAGGGTATTGTTATTTGGCTTGTGCTTCCGAATAACAGTAGTGACTATTTTGGAGAGCAAGTTCTCCCCTTTAGATGGTTGTAGCATCCTAATGTCAATTCTGAGTTTCCCAGCCATCCAGATAAATCAAATGTTGTGTTTATTAAAATCATTGAAGACAGCTCAAGGAATTTTGACTGGAAGTAGGTATTGGAGCCTAGCTAGAACATTCATTTTGAAAAGGATTGTTCTCCTCAGCAGGGAGAACGGGAGAACTGTCCATTGGGCTTTGCCTTCCTAGATTGTTTAGAGCATTTCTGGAAATGCTGGTCCTCAGTGGTTTCATTGGTACTCAGTGGTTTGTTCAACGTCTAGGTATTAGAAACTTATGGGGGACCATTCGAAAAGAAATATGTTTATAATTCTGGGAGCAATTATATGTTTAAGTCATAGCTTCTGTTATCATGTAGTTTATTTTGTGATCCAAGAAAATACTGAATCATTTGTCATACTTAGTGATGTCTGGGGCTGAGAAATTAAAACGAACGTTATCATAATTCAATTAATCTATAATGCACCTCCCTAGCATTATTATAATCTGTTGATCTCACTTTAGGAACAGTATAATGGCTTGGGTGTTTTTAATTATGCATTCAATTTGTAAATGACATTCAAGTAATGTAGTCTTTTGTTTTCTAGTATAGACACTGCTGTCTCACACAAAGGTAACAGTAAAATAATTTGTTGTCTTCCTCCTACCTTTTCTTGTCTCTGATGCTGTGTGATTACATTTATTTGCATTGGGTGTCGCTGCCTTTTATTTCAGAGCAAGCAGTGTTGCCTGGTTTTGTTTCACATATTGCGTAGTATTGCAATTCTTAACACAATAATAGTAATGTAGTACTCTTCCCAGAATTCCTCCAGTGTTACTGTTTGGTGCCTCCATTTTATTCTTGTCTAATCTCCTAACACTTTAGGTCCCATTCAGTTATGCTTGGTTATTTCTACTTTTCACTTCTCTGGAGCTCCTTCCCTCACCTGATAGTAACAACAATATGATTAATTCTTTTCTCCCCAACTTCCATTATATGCTATGTACTTCACTTTACTGTGCTTTGACTAACATTGTTCTATATTGCAATGTCAGTACAGTACGTTATTAGAAACTCAATTTTCTGGATACTGTGATTTTGGACTGTCCATACTTTTGGAGTTAGCAGAGGTAATATGGATTTGATTTTTAGTTGTTTCTGTAGAACAGCATACTTCCAGATATGTTAAATGCTCAAACTGATCAGAGCATCTAAAGTTCAGCACACTATAACAATGCTTTAAGAGAAGTTGAAGAATATTATACATTATGACAGAATGGTGGCTGTTAAAATAGTGTCATGGCTGCAATGATTGTAACCCTGTGATTGGTTATCCTCAACTTTATTTCATTGCTGTACAGTTTTTGTTACGTTCAAAATCTTATTGTCCTACCCTACAGTGTGGCAAATATAATTGTGTGACCTAATTTGTATTGCATGGTGCTCCACTTTCTGGTATTGAACTATGGTAAAATGATAGGTTACTGTCCCTGGTCTCACCTCACATGAATGTGCACCCAAATCTTGTTCTGCAGCCAGTACTTTGTTCTGAAGTGGTACTGTTGTGGCTGATGTTGTCCATCTAAACTCATGTTGTGTGATTTCCATCTTGTATTTTAAACTGTTACTGTCTCACATCACAGCAATGTTATTTGTGTTGTTCAGTGTCTTGTGTTATTGTGTAGATGTCACTTTTATGCTTTGAGTAATCTGACCCATTATCTCAGTATATCTTCACATGCTGTCCTGTTTCTTATATCTCGGCTCATTAGGACCAATTGTAATTCTGAAGTTGTAGTGCAGGGTCTCACAGGCATGGGTGTCAGTAAGATATCAATCACTCAAACTTGCCAGAGCTATTCACAGGTCACTTGATTTTCTGCCAAGGCCAAATAATGAGGCCAAGCTACTGATATGTGTAGCTTCATTATTGATATTTAAGTACAATGATAATTTATCCAGTGCTGAACTTCATATCTTCAGGTGAGGCTCTGTCTGAAGTGTGAGCCTCTTTCATTAAAATTGGATGCTGGGAAATCAGGGGACTTGGCCTACTGAAGCAGGCTTTTCAAGGAGGGAAAAGTATTTTTTTGGTAAAGGTATTTTTTGGGAAGCTTTTTGGCATTTTCCTGAATCCCATGCACCCTTTGCTATTATTTTTCCCTATCCAGTATTTGGCTTTGCCCTCCAACTTGCATTTGTCATTAGTTGGTGTTCTCCAGTCTTAGGTGACAGATATGATTGGGTGCGGTGACCCTCTTTTCATCAGACAGTGATATCATTGGTTGAGATGTGAATGGTTTGTGTTCCTGTATTTCACTTGAGATTTACTGGTGCCATCTATTCTCACTTGGCAGTGCGGTGAATGACTGCTGCTCCCAAGTCTCAATTTAAATTGATATGATTGGTTGGTTTAATCTAGCCTCCTCTAGCATCTTGTGATTGGTTGACCTTCCCGTAATCCCACTTGGCATTGCAGTGAGGTTAGCCCTTTCACAATCTCATCTGGACATGATGTGCTTGGTTGGTCTTTCCATAACATCAATGGTCAGTGATGTGATTGATTGGTATTATCTATTCTCACTCGTCAGCGTTGTGGTTGGTTAGTTTTCCCATAATTTTATTTGCCAGCTGTGGTTAATTGTTGTTCCCATGCCTCACTTTTCAGTGATGCGATTGTGATTGAATGTGTTTGAAGATTAAAGTGGTTGAAGATTTAAAGGAAACAAAAAGCAATATACATTAACAATAAAGGAGAGGATTGCAACATAATTCCTTAAAGGTTAAAAAGAAAATTTAAAAGGCACAGAGGAAATATGAAATTAAAATATCAAAGAATATGAAAATGAATAGTATTGCATAAGTAAATAAGTAACAACAGGAGAATTAAGACAGGGCCAAAGCCACTAAGGGACAATCAATATAAACTCACAGAAGGTATTATTGGAATGGCAGGGATACAGATACTTTAGAGAGAATTTTAATAATAAAGAGCACATTGTTCTGGGTTTGGGAGCTTTTTAAAATTGGTGAAAATCAGGACCTGCAGAAGCTGACTTCAATGTTTATGCCTGTTTCAATGTGTGCACAAAATCTTTTCCACAGAGGTAGGTTACTGCTTATTTACGAGAGGCAGCTTGAATAAGATTTTTACTGGGATTTAAATTTAGCATGATATCATTTTATCTTCCTAAATTTCACCTTTGGTATGAAGACAAAATGAACGACAAATCCAGGGCTGATTAAAAGTTTGATAACAAACATCAATAACTATTCAGTGATCACAATTCCTTTCTTACCTCCCACTGGAAAATAATTTGCAAGAGTACTTGTGTTGAGAGGCTAACTTGTGCAATTTGGAGGTATTGAGACTCATGTGTGGCACCATGGTTGCCTTAGATTAGACCTCAGATAAGGAGCAAGATGACCATTAACTGTACAAAAATCTGCAGGTGATCAGCCCAGAGGAGAGCAGCAGCAGAGAAGGGATTAACAGCAGAGTGTTCTACGTCACAGGAGGCTCTACACGTGTAACAGGATGTACATGGAGAGTTTTCTAGCTCAAAAGCTTGAGAGAGAGTTATCAGCACAGAAAGATCAGGAACTGAGACAGATTGTGGCAGCCAGAGAGAACCTTTAGCTCAGAGACAAATTTTGGTTTGCTAAAATATTTTCGATTTGTCCCCAAGTTTGAAGAGGGGGCTGTGGAAGCTTTCTTTACAGCTGTCAAGAAACTGGCAGCTCAGTTACAATGGCCATCATAGTTTTTGGCACACCTGATGCGAGGTCAGCTAGTAGGAAAGACCAATGAGGTTTATTCTACGCTGCCTACTGAATCGTCTGCCGGTTATGGTCAGAGAAAGGCTGCTATTCTCAATGTCTATGAATTCGTACTGGAGGCGTACCACCAACAATTCCATAACTCCCATAAAAAAAATCCCACACAGACCTTCCTGGAATTCTAGAGAATTAAACAGTTAACCTTTGACTGGTGGGTCCAAGCTCCAAAAATTGACCACACCCATGAAGGGTTAAGACAAATAGTACTGTTAGAAGAGTTTAAAAACTGTCTCTCATACAGCCTAAAACTCATATAGAGGAAAAAAAGTGTTTCCAACGTCAGAGATGCAGCAACCATGGCTCTGAATCAAACCAACTTTGACCTAGTAATTCTTGCCAGCAAGGGAGGAATAAAAAGGAGATAGATGGGTTAGAAATAGACTCTGGAGGAAAGGAGAATAAGGAAGACGGTGTATATTGATCCCCAACTTTAAAAAGAAAGAACCTGGAATGTAAATCAGCAGAACCACACCCTTTTTCTGCCAGTACAGCAAGTCAAGCCACATTAAAGCAAACTGTTGGTCCAACAAAAAAACAACTGTTGGAGGGTGGGGAAGTGGTGGTGGCAGATGCAGCTACAGTCAGAACTGTGTCCACAGCCTTGAAAGTACTAAGGTCAGATTCAAGTGGGATGGAGGTAGGACAAAATACCTAACAAGACTTCTCACAAGCTCCAAGAAAAGAAATAACAATTTCCAGAGATCCAGTGGGCTGAATTTTTCTGTCGGTGAGCAGGGGGCGGAGCCTGCTCGCTGACGCGAAAGTGACACAGTCTGACGTCGGGGGGTTCCCCCCTATGTCATCCCGCCCCATTTAAATATTCAGGATGACGGGGGCACAGTGAGATCAGCTATCCACCCGCCGACCTGTCAATGGTCAATTGAGGCCATTGACAGGATAATTAAAACAATTAAAGGCACTGCCCATCCAACCTTAAGGCTGGCGGGCAGGCCAGGAGCCCCGGCAGTCTTCTGAAAATACATGAAACCTCATCCATTGGCGGGATGGGGTTTCATATAGGGTTTTAAAAAGTTTATTAAAGTTTTTGTGAAATTTATTAACATGTTCCATCTCGTGTGGCATTGTCACATGAGGGGGACATGTTAAGGATTTTTTTATTTTTCTGTTTTTAAAGTTTATCAAGCTGTCAGCGATCTCCCTGAGGCAGCACCTAGCCTCAGGGAGATGTGTGCTCTTTCGTGCACATGTGCAAAAGAGCACACTCTCGCATTTGGGGAATCCCCCCCCGCCCGCACAGGAAGCACTTCCCGGCGAATGTCACACTGGGAGGGCCTTAATTGGCCCACCCACTTAAAATGATGGCAGGGCCCGCTTCTCCGGCGGGGATTGGCTTCCTGCCCGCCAGAGACTGGGTTGGGCCCGCCCGCCCGACAGGCAGAAAATTCTGCTCAGTATATTTTAAATCATTACTTGTAGCGAGGGTTGCTGATTTGCATCCCAAAAACAGGACAAACACCACAGTGCTAGTAAAAGGGCTTACTCGCATACGTTTAAAGGCTCCCCTAGTAAAAATTCACCTAGAGAGTAAGTGGGTCATTGGTGTAGTGACAGTCAGGGTTATGCCAATCTTACCTATAGGGCGAATGGATCTATTGTTGGGAACCAACTTGGTGGGGTATCAGATTCTATACCCAGAGAGTCAAATACAATCCATGGAGACTAGGGAAACAGAAGGAAACCAGAAAATGCTGTTCAGCTGCAGAGAGCAGAAGACCCTAACACCCTACAGGGTACAATAGGGCCATTATGGATTAGGAAAATAGAAGGCAAGCCAGAGGACTTTTCGAAGGCCAGTAAAAAGCTTACTGAGGTTAAAAAAAGGGTCAGGATAGAATCCCTACCAGCTAACGAGGCCAAAACCAGGCTTGAAGAGCTTAAAGAGGCCAAGGAATTTAAAAGAAAAGAAGGGCTGAATTAGAGATCTAGTTAGCAGAGACCTTTCAGGATTTAAAGAGGGACAGCAACAGACAATAAGGGAGGCACCTTCCCCATTCGAAAAGTTGCAGGGCAGAGTAGCAGAACCTGGCCAGCTACCTGTGGGCAGTGGTGTCCCAAAGGACATGGGCATACTGGGGACAAACTCATCCCCAAAGTAGCAGAAAAGGAGAAATCAATACCTCCGATGGCAAACTGCATTTGTAAAAGCCTCAAGGGAAGTCCAAGTGCAGCAAACACAGATTTATCCACAACACCTTCAGGTTCAAAATGTAAATCCACCTGAACACGAGTTCTATTTCCAAGGCCACTGAAGATAAGATGCAGGTGGAGAACCCAGACACCTCACAGGAGTCTAAAAACAATACACCCCACACCATTACCCTAGAAATATGAATTGTCAGTGGACCAGAGTCTACATTACCAGGCTTCTGAGTTGTGGAAGCAGCCATAGGAGGGTCACAAGCTTTGTAGACATCCAAGCAGTCAGAACAATTTACATCTTACAAGTTTCAAAATAGAAACCAGTCTGGTGAAACCTGACTCTGCTCTAGGAGCCAGCATGGATTCTGAACTTTCCCCAACTGCTAATTGTCTAGTAGAGTCATCATTCCTGAATCCATGTGTACCAATATTAATAAATGTTCACCAGATGTAACATGTAACTAGGGATTTGTAAGAAAAGGATATGTGACAGAGAAACTGTATCAGTACCAGATTATAGTGTGTGAAAGTTTAAATATGTACGAAGAAGTAAATGTATACATTTGTCTTTTGTGTTATCAAGTAAAAAAATGTCATCACCGATTCCATTTTATTCCTCGTGTGGTAGAGATGTGTCATACTCCTATATATTATGAAATTTCAGACAATACTTTAAAATTTTGAGCAAAAACAGATTGTTACAATGACTGCTGCCAATCATGTCATCTTTGGCAGTATCAGCTCCAAACAGTCCTGAAACTCGAACAAATAACTAATTAAATACAGACCTTCACAGCCACCTGGGAAATTCAAATCTCTTTCCTTAAGGATGGAATGTCAGTAAAAGGACCATAGCATTTCAGCTGATGCATCTTTCTGATTCATCCTGGACAAAAGACACATCAAAACTCAATGGCCAGGATTTTATGGCCCTGCTGTGGTGTGTATCCTCCCACTCTGGCAGATGTGGCCAGCCATTTAAATCTCCATTCAGTTTGGCGGGACCATAATATGCTGGGCAGGAGGGCCATAAAATCCTGGCCATCGTGTATGAGACGAATGTGAATGGATCCCCTTTGACCTCCCATTGTATTATGATAGTCCCTCATCAGAATCCAGGCGGGTAAATTTCAAAGTGTCAAATGACAAACACAGGATGTTTATCAACCTGACCACCCATCATATTTGGAAAAGAGCATTAGACTTGTAACAGGTCACAACAGCAATGTGGTTGATTCTTAAATGCCCTCTGAACAGGGCAATTAGGGATGGGCAATAAATGCTGGCCTAGCCAGTGACGCCACATCCCATGAATGAATTTAAAAAAACATGGGTGAGTCAGCCATGTTTATTGCCTGGTTTTAAAACAGCAAGAATCCACTCTGCAGAAAAGAGTGCAGAGAAGAGACAGAAAATCCATCAGGAAAACATCTAACCAACTGCAATTCAACTACGCAACCAAAATAATAAACAGCAATATCTTGAAAGTGGGAGACAGACTCTCTTGCAACTTCAAGTACACCTGAAAACTAATCCCCTGGAAATTCAATTACAAGAAGCTTCACCACATACTGACAATCCTCTGTTTACAAGACAGCTACTTCAATAAAAAGGATCAACTCATCTAAGAAATTACAAGCCTGCCATGAAAGAGAGACTGAGACAAGTGTACTTTATAATTGTGCTGAGCTGTAACTTCTGAGCTCCCAGCGTCGGATTTGGGAAGTACTCCAAACATGCACTGGGGAAATCCCTCTCAGAAATTCCCAGGTAAGGGTTTGCACAGCAATTGCCCAGAATTGCACACCTCTTCTGGAAAATTGCACTGCACTAGGAACCATCCGAAAACGTGGTTTAATAATCATAAACTTTGGATGGTTCTGCCAGGGTTACACCAATAGTTATTCAGAAAAAGTTAGAAGAATTAAAACCCCTTTTAACTTCTGGGTAACCGTTGTAAAAACCCAGACCAACCCCAAGGGACCACCGCCACATCCCTGACCCCCACCCCCCAGACCTCTGACACCCATCACTCCCCTGGCCTCTGATCCCCCAACCCCCCCACCCCTCACCTCCCCCCCCACTCCCCTGCCCCTGACCGCCGATAAAAAAGCTTGCTGCTGGAATTATTTAAATTGGGGCAACCATTCTGTGGCCAAGAAAATATACACACTTCACATGCGAAATGCTTTGTTCATGGGCAGTAAGAAAACACATAAATTCTGTCTGTGACACCACTCTGCTTGATTCCTCCATTCTCTATACAATCAGGGACAGTTTGTGTGGAAGAACTATCAGTGTATTGCAGATTTCCTACCGCCCTCAATGATCATCCTTTCGTCAATGGACCCCAGTATACAGGATCTGAGCAGAGCTTAGAGAGGACTGATGTCCCTGCTGTTGCTCACTTGTGAATGATGAGTCACCAGGTGAAAACCCAACTAATTGGACCCAGGATAGTGCATATATCTGTGCTGTTGCATAGGAAGTATGAATTCTATTATGGCATACACTCAGAAAGAATGGGCTCCTTGAGTAATCATTGTCTGAGAGCTCCACCAACTGTAGGTATACATGTGAGGACCCTGTTAGAGAGAAAATATATGAATTGATACCGGCAAGATAAGAATGTTGCAACATTACAAAGATGATCATATTTCACTCGCTGCTGAAATTAAGTCAACATGACCAAGTGTTATATGACATGTGGATCATTGACATTTAATTCCATCACCAGGTATCTGTAATGTCCCAATCTCTTCATCTCCAATGGTCAGGGATGCTGAAACACCACTGATCTACTTCACTTCTTCCTCTGCACCTATCAACTGACCAAGCTGTGAAGAACCACTTTCGGTCCTTTGCCTTTCCCTCTTATTCTTTACTCGCTTAACCTGCAATGGGGATAAAACAGACCTTTGAGTGACTGTAGTGGCAAGTTTTCATGGATGCAGTGAATTTGGTGCAGGTGATTATCAGGGAGAGGCATCAAATTGCATAAAGGTCAGGATGAGGTGCAGTCATAGATGGATAGATGGAAATTTTTTTTATATTCATTCAGGGGATGTGGGCATCACTGTGAGGAAGTGCTTAGAAACAATACAATGTGTGCACTTAAAAGGTTATTGAGCGTGACAAGTTATAACAAAGTTTTGTCAAAGCAGAGTGAGGGGGTGGGAGGGAAGTGAAAGTGCAACTGTGTACTCACCTTTTCTAATCTGGCAGGGACATTAATGCTCTTCCTGAGCTTAATCCAGAAGTGTGGCACATTGTTCCTGCTGCTGATATGTTTGGCCACCTCCAACCACACTGCATTCAGTTACAACAGTAGATTTCTTCTCATTGCTGGGCCAGAATACCTCTCTATTTTTCCTCACTGCACCCAGCAGTGCATTGAGAGCTGTGTCATTAAAGTTTGATACAGCCCATGATATTCAGAATCAATTACAACACTTCTCCCTCACCTTAATACAACTAGCTCCTCCAAATTCCATCTTTGAATTGACCCTTTAAGGGCTGCAGCTGAGGTTGCTTCATGTGTGTCTGCATTGTGCCCACTGTCACACATTCAATGCCAAACCTGAGTATAACATTATAATGAGGTGGCTCTATAGAAATATCACAAACTGACACATTGAAACTTCTTCCACACTTCCAACCCAATACCACTCCAATTGCACCTTTGCCTCAGTTTTCACTGAAGAGGTTACCAAAGTGGAAATGACAACAGTAGAAGAAATCAAGGGGGATATTACAACAGTTAAAACAGAAAGAAAGGAGGTAATAGACAAACTAGCCACATTTAAGGAGGCCAGTTATATTCAGCCTGATTGCATCCATGCATATCTAAAAAAAACTAGGGATGAAGCAACAGAGGCGATAGTATCTGTATGTATTTTAAAAAAATCAATAGTGAAAAGTGTCAGAGAACTAGCAAACAAAAAATTTAATTGTTATCTTTAAAAAAAGTAAAACTAACTCTGGGAACTCTTGACCACTTAGCTTAACATCAGTGGCAGGAAAGTTACTGGAATCTTTGTTAGACAATCAAAGGACAAAGCAGCTAGAGATGGAGAATATGATAAAAAAAATCAGCTTGGATTTCAAAAAGGAAGGTCATTTTAATCCAACCTCTTTCAAATGCTCTGAAGAAATAATAGAGTAGACAAGGACAATGCAGTGGATTTTGTAAACATCGACTTTCAGAAACCCTTTGATCAGGTGTTGCATAAGAAATTCACGACAGAGGTCGGGGCATGTGAAGTGAGGGATCAAGTGGCAGAATGGATTGAAAGATGACTACAAAACAGAAAACAGAGTGGAAGTGAAAGGGTTTCTTTTGGATTAGCAGAAAATGGGAAATGTGATCTGTGCTGGGACAACCTTTAATCAGCATTTACATAATTAATTTTGGCTATAAATTGGAAGTATTGTACCAAAGTTTGCAGATTTTACTAAGCTGTAATGGAATTAATAGTATGGAGAACTGCACCAAAGTACAAGAAGACATAAACAGGCTTGTAGAATGGGGCAGATAAATGATAAATGAAATTTAATTCTGATTCATTTTGGTAGCAAGAATAAGGCCATTTACTTCTTGGAATGTACATAGGAAAATAGGAACATTGGAGTAGGAGTAAGCCATTCAGCCCCTTGAGCTTGCCTCGCCATTTAATTGGATCATAGTGGATCTTCTACCTCAGCGTCATCTTTCCGCACTATCCCCATACCCCTTGATGTCATTGGTATCTAGAAATCTATCTGTTGAGCCTCCACAGCCCTCTGGGGAAGAGAATTTCAAAGATTCACCACCCTCTGACTGAAAAATTCCTCCTCGTCTCAGTGCTAAATGGCCTGTTCCTTATTGCAAGACTATGTCCCCTGGTTTTAGAACCCCCAATCAAAGGAAACACCCATCCAGTCTCTACCCTGTCGAGCCCTGTAAGAATTTTGTCCACTTCAATGAGCTCACCTCTCATTCTTCTAAACTCTAGAGAATACAGGCCCAGTTTCCTCAATCTTTCCTCATAAAACAAGACCAACATTCCAGGGATTAGTCTGGTGAACCTTCATTTCACTTCCTCTATAGCCAGTTTACCCTTCCATAGGTACAAAACTAAAGGGCTGCGGGAGCAAAGAGATCTAGAAATACAGATAGATGCATGACTAAAAGTAACAATGCTATTTGATAAGATCATAAGGAGTACAAACAAAGAATTGGGGTTCATATCCAGAGGAATAGAATACAAGATCACGGGACTAAGATTAAATTTATATAGAACATTTGTAAGATCACACTAGAGTACTGGGTGCAGTTCTAGTGTCCATACTGCGAAAAAAAAGGCGGAATACTGGAGAAAATGCAGAAAACGTTGACAAGGATATTACCAAAATTGAAAGGATGCAGCTATCAGGAATGTTTGACCAGCCTGGAGTTCTATTATCTGGAAAAGAAAAGACTACACTTGTTGGAGGTCTGTAAAATTATCAAGAGATTCAAAAGGGTTGGTTTGGAAACTTTTTTCCATGTTGGATGAGTCCAAAAATGAGAGGCATAAATAAAAAGTACCCACTGAGTTATCAAATAAAGAACCTTGGAGGAATTTCTTTACACAGGGAAAGAAATGAATATAGAACTTGCTGCCACATGGAATGGTTGAAGCAGTTAGCACTGGTGCAATTAAGGGGTGGTTTGAGGAAGGAAGGAATAGAGAGTTGGGGCATGGACAATGTGGAAATAGATAATTAGAGTATAAACATAGATCAATAGGGCCAAATAAAGACTCTCTGGGTTGCACCAGTATCATCAAACAGAAAACAAACAAAAAACTCCCCTTTTTAGAGCACAAAACTATTAAAAAAACATTATAAACAAAGGAAATGTATAAAATTAAATAATAATGTTGTTGTCATTGTCCACGATGCACTCTCGTCCCTGTGGAACCAATCCCCAAGGGACATTTCAAACACACTAACAGATATTATGATCTACCTTTCCAAGCCCACATGCAGATTCCAAGTAATATGATTGTTGGCTATTCCACAATCTTACATGGCAATGATGTGGTTGGTTGGTGTTTCACTTAACTGCAATAAAATTATTTGATCTCACAATAATCTCACTTGCCAGTGATGTGATTGGTTAATCTCCCCATAAACTCACCTGGCAGTGGTATGATGGGCTGATCTCTCCATAAACCTATGTGGTAGTGTTGTGATTGGCTGAGCTCCTTATAAACTCATCTGGTAATGATAGACTAGGATGATCTCCGTATAATCTTAGCTCAGAGTGATATTATTGGTTGATCTCCCCATAATCTCACATGACAATGATGTGATGTATTAAACTCACCACAATTTCACCTGGCAGTGTGATAGGCTGATCTCCCTATGATCTCACTTGAAAGTGATGGAATGAGTTTATCTCCTCATAATCTCCTCTCTCAGTGATATAATTGACTTATTTCATCATAATCTTACCTCACAATGAAGGGATTAATTGATCCTATCATAATCTCCGTTTCTAGTGATGAGTGGTTGATCTCCCTATAATCACACCGATGAACATATGAATTAGGAGCAGGAGTAGGCCTGCTCCGTCATTTGCTAAAATCATGGCAGATATGATTGTGGCCTCTAATTATCTATTCCCTTTGATTCCCTTGTCAGTCAAGAATCTCTCTCTAACTCAGCCTTAAAAATATTCAATGACCCAGTCTCCACTGCTCTCTGGGGAAGAGAATTCCACAGACTCTGGGAGAAAAAAATTTTCCTCATTTCCATCTTAAATTGAAGGCTCCTTATTTTTAAACTGTGCCCCTAAGTTAGAGTCTCTCCCATATGAGGAATCCTCCCTTCAGCATCCATCCTATCAAGTCTCCTCAGGATTTAATATGTTTCAATAATATCACCTCTCATTCTTCTAACTCCAATGGATACAGGCCAACTTGTCCAACCTTTCCTAATAAGACAATCCTTTCATTCCAGGAATCAGTCGAATAAATCTTCTCTGCACTGTTTCTAATACAATTATATTCTTTCTTAAACTGAGACTAAAATGGTACAAGACTCTAGGTGTGGTCTCAACAATGCCCTTTATAACTGCAGCAAAACTTCCCTAAACTTTTACATTCCGTTCTCCTTGCAACATACAACGACATTCCATTTGCCTTCCTAATTACTTGCTGTACCTGCATACTAACTTTAAGCAACTCATGAAACGGCACACCTGGATCCCTCTGTACCACAGAATTCTGCAATCTCTCTCCATTTAAATAATATGTTGCTTTTCTATTCTTCCTACCAAAGTGGACAAGTTCACAATTTCCCACATTATATTCCATCTACCAATTTTTTGCCCATTCATTTAACCCGTCCATATACCCTTGCAGACTCCTTATGTCCTCTTCACAACTTACTCTCCTACCTATCTTTGTGTCATCAGCAAATTTAGCAACCGCATATTTTTCCCCTTCATCCAAGTTATTAATATAGATCAAAAACAAAAACAGAATTACCTGGAAAAACTCAGCAGGTCTGGCAGCATCGGCGGAGAAGAAAAGAGTTGACGTTTCGAGTCCTCATGACCCTTCGACAGAACTTAGTTCTGTCGAAGGGTCATGAGGACTCGAAACGTCAACTCTTTTCTTCTCCGCCGATGCTGCCAGACCTGCTGAGTTTTTCCAGGTAATTCTGTTTTTGTTTTGGATTTCCAGCATCCGCAGTTTTTTTGTTTTTATTAATATAGATAATGGTTGAGACCCCAGCACTGAACCCTGTGGCACTTCACTGTTTACCAATCCAAAAATGACCCATTTATCCCTGCACTATGGCCAGAATTTTCTGTTCAGCGTGCGCGGGTAGGCCCCACACGCTGACGCTTAAAATGACACATGGTGACGTTGGGTGTGTCCTGACGTCACCACACATCATTCCGATCTTTCATTCGGTGGGCGTGCATTGGAGTTGGCTGTGCACCCACTGAACTGTCAAAGGCCTGTTAAGGCCATTAATAAACTAATTAATCAAATTGACAGGGCTGTCCGTCCAACCTTAAGGTTGGCATGCAGGCGAAGAGCCCAAGCGGACTTCACGTTTTTCATGAAACCTCATCCACAGGCAGGATGAGCTTTCTTGAAGAGCTTATTAAATTAGTAAATATTTTTAAAACATTTGGTAAGCATGTCCCAGCTCCTGTGATGCTGTCACATGAGGGGAACATGTGTAAATAATTTTCAACTTTTTTTATTTTGATATTTCAAATTGAACTTAATCTCCTTGAGGCAGCTCTGTGCCTCAGGGAGATTTCTGTGTTCCAGGCCCTGACTGTCCCTCCTCCCCCCACCCGCACAGGTAGCACTGAGCGCTACTGGGCATGCATCATGCTGGGCGGGCCAATTAAGGCCATAAAATGGCGGCATGCAGCCGATCGCAGGTGGCGCCCGCCCGCCCGCCCGGCCCGCCTGATGGGGAGAAAATTCGCCCCTGTTTCCTGTCAGCTAACCAATCCTCTATCCATTCTAACATGTTAACCCCTACACCATGATCTGTTATTTTGTGTAGTGACCTTTGATGTGGCATCTAGTTAAACACCATGTATACCAAAGCTGAGTTCCCCTTTATCCACATTTCTTGTTACTTCCTCAAAGAGCTCTGATAAATTAGTCAAACTTGATTTCCCTTTCTCAAAACTATGTTGATTTTGACTGATTGCGTTAAGATTTTCTAAATACCCTGCTATAACCTTCTTAATAATAGATTAGATATTAGACTAACTGGCCTGCAGTTTCCTGCTTTTTGTCTCCCTCCTTGAGTAAAGGAGTTACATTTTCTATTTTTCAACTGATGGGACCTTTCTAGAATTTAGAAAATTTTGAAACATTAATTCCATTGCATCTACTTTCTTAGCAGCCACTTCTTTTAAGACCCTAGTATGAAGTCCAGCAGGACCTGGGGACTTGTCAACCATTAGGTCTAATAATTTTCTGAGCACCTTTTCCCTGGTTACTATAATTGTTTTAAGTTCTTCCCTCTCTTTCACCTCTTGATTATAATTATTTCAGGGATGTTATTTGTGTCTTCTATAGTGAAGACAGATACAAAATATATCCACAATTTCCTTATTTCCCATTATTAATTCCCCAGACTAGAGGACCAATGCTCATTTTAATTACTCTTTTCCTTTTTAATACCTGTAGAAACTCTTACTAGCTGTTTCTATATTTGCTAGCTAGCTTTCTCTCATACTCTAATTTCTCCCTCATTATTTTTAGTCATTCTTTGCTGTTTTTTATATCCTGTCCAGTCTTTTGACCTGCCGCAAATCTTCATAGAATTGTATGCTTTTTTCTTTCAGTTTGTTACTATCTTTAACTTCTTTAGTTGGCCATGAATGATGCATCATTTTCATAGTCTTTCTTTCTTACTGGAATGTATCTTTGCCGAGTGTCATGAGATATCTCCTTAAATGTCTTCTATTGCATCTCTACTGATCTACCTTTTAACCCAATTTCCCAGCATGCTTTAGCCAGCTCTATCATCATACCCTTATTGTCTTTAATTAAATTTAAAACACTAGTCTTAGAACCTCTCTTCTCTCCCTCAAACTGAAGACAAAACTCAAACACATTATAATCACTTCTACCTAGGGACTCCTATACGATGAGGTCATTAATTAATCCTGTCTCATTGCATATTACCAGATCTAGAATAGCACACTATCTGGTTGGTTCTAGAACATGCTGCTCTAAACTTGAGCACACTGACCCTTCCTACCATGCTCTGATTATCATTACTCTTATTGCTACCTTGCTCTCTTGGCTTGCCCTCTCCCTTTAATTTATTACTTGATCCCTTGCCCAAAATATTTAGTTTAAATCCCTCTCTACTACCCTAATTATACAATTCACAGGAACACTAGTCTCAGCAAGGTTCAGGTGAAGGCTGTCCCAACAGTACATCTCCCACTTTTCCCAGTACTGGTGCCAGTGCTGCATGAATCAAAACCCATTTCTCCCACATTAATCTTTGAGCCATGAATTCAACTCTCTAATCTTATCTGCCATGCTCCAATTTGCTTGTGGCTCAGGTAATAATCCGAGATTGTTACCGTTGAGGTTTTGCCTTTTAATTTATCCCTGGCTGCTCATACTCCCTAAGCAGAACTTCTTTCCTAGTCCTATCAATGTGATTGGTACCTATTTGGACCCCACAACTGGTTTCCCCCCCTTCCCCCCCCGCTTCCACTGCACGGTCCTCTCCAGCCCAGAGCAGCTGTCCCGAACCCTGGCACCTGGCAGTAAAATGATATTTTTTATTCTTTTTGGGATGTTGGCATCACTAGTAAGTCCAACATTTGTTGCCCATCTCTAATTGCCCTTGAGAAGGCATTGGTGAGCCACCTTCTTGAACTGCTACAGTTCATGTAGTATAGGTAGTTCCACAGTGCTGTTAGGTCAGGAGTTCCAGGATTTTGGCCCAGTGACAATTACGGGACGGCATTATATTTCCAAATGTGTGGCTTGGAGGGAAATTTATGGGTGCTGGTGTTCCCATTTATCTGCTACCCTTGGCTTTCTAGGTGGTAGAGATCATGTGTTTGGAAGATGCCTTCAAAGGAGTCTTGATGAGTTTCAGCTGTGCATCTTTTATATGATACATATTGCTGCCACAGCTCATTAGTGGTGGAGAGATTGAATATTTAAAATGGTGGATGGTGTGCCAATCAAGTGGATTGTTTTGTCCTGAATTGTGTTAAGCTTCTTCAGTGTTGTTGGAGCTGCACTCATCCAGGCAAGTGGAGAGTATTTCATTACATTCCTGACCTTGTGCCTTGTGGACGGTGGACAGGCTTTGGGAAGCCAGGAGGTGAGTTACTTGCTGTAGGACTCCCAGCCTCTGACCTGCTCTTAGGACTGGTCCAGTTTAGTTTCTAGTCAATGGTAATCCAGGATGTTAATAATAGGGATTCAGCGATGGTAATGCCATTGAATGTCAAGGGGAACATGGTTAGATTCTCTCTTGTTGGAGATGGCCAATCCCTGGAATTTGTGTGGCGTGAATGTTACTTGCCACTTATTCAAGCCTGGATGTTGTCCAGCCCTTGCTGATTATCGACATGAGCTTTTCCCCAATTCCCATTGACTTCAATATTGCTAGGTCTCCTTGAATCTACATTCAGTCAAATTGGTGTCAAGGGCAGTCACTCTCATCTCACCTCTTGACTTCTGCTCTTTTGACCATGTTTGGACCAAGTCTGTAATAAGGTCAGCAGTTGAGTGGTCCTGACAGAACCCAAACTGATCGACAGTGACCAGGTTATTGCTGTGTGAGTGCCATTTGATTGCATTGTCGACAATACCTTCCATCAATTTGCTGATGATCGAGAGTAGACTAATTGGGTGACAATTGGCCAGTTTGGATTTGTCCTGCTTTTTATCAACAGACAATTCTCGATATTATTGGTAGATGCCAGTGCTGTAGCTGTACTGGAACAGTTTGGCTAGGGGTGTGGCTAGTTCTGGAGTACAAGTCTTCAGTGCTATTACCAGAATACTGTCAGGACCCATAGCCTTTGCAGTATTCACTGCCCAGCCATTTCTTGATATCATGTGAAGTGAATTGAATTGGCTGAAGGCAGGCAACTGTGATGATGAAGACCTCAGGAGGAGGTCGAGATAGATCATCCACGCGGCACTTTTGGCTGAAAATGGTTGCAAATGCTTTAGTCTTGTCTCTTGTACTGATTTGCTGGACTCTGTCATCATTGAGGAGGGGAATATTTGTGGAGCCTCCTCCTCATGTTAGTTGTTTAATTGTCCAACATCATTCACGACTCCATGTGGCAGGACTACAGAGCTTTGATCTGATCCATTGGTTGTGGGATTGCTTAGCTCTGTACAACACATGCTGCGTCTGCTGTTAGGTATGCAAGTAGTCCTCGGCTGTAGTTTCATCATCTTGACACCTCATTTTTAGGTATGTCTGGTGTTTCTCCTGGCATGCTCACCTGCACTCTTCTTTGAACCAGGGTTAATCCCCCACCTGGATGGTAATGGTAGAGTGAGGGGGTATGCCTGGTCTGAGGTTACAGTTTGTGGTTGAATACAATTGTGCTGCT
This sequence comes from Carcharodon carcharias, assembly GCF_017639515.1. Taxonomy (NCBI): domain Eukaryota; kingdom Metazoa; phylum Chordata; class Chondrichthyes; order Lamniformes; family Lamnidae; genus Carcharodon; species Carcharodon carcharias. The sequence goes on along the minus strand of NC_054485.1, from coordinate 35,189,390 downwards.
GCTGATGGCCCACAGTTCCTCATGGATGCCCAGTTTTGAGTTGCTGGATCTGTTCAAAATCTATCCCGTGGTATGATGGATTGATCTCCTCAAAATCTCACCTAGCAATGATGTGTTTGGTTAATCTCAACATAATATCACATGGCAGTGATATGCTTGGCTAATTTCATCCTAATCTCACCTGGCAGTGATGTTATTGGTTGATCTCTGCATAATGACACCTGCCTCTGTGTGATGGTTTGATCTCCCCATAACCTCACCTGCCTGTGATGTGATGGTTGATCTCTCCGGAATCTCACCTAGTAGTGATGTGTTTGGTTGAACTCTCCATAATGTCACCTGGCAGTGATGTGATTGGTTGATCTCCCCCTAATCTCACTTGATAATCTTTTAAATGAAAACCAAATCAACAAAATTGTGATAAATCAGGCACAGCCCCTAATTCAGGTCAGCTGTAAAACCAAGAACAAAGTTTAAAGGAAACTTACAAATTTTAAATCAAAATGTGATTAAAGGGGTCAACAAAACACCCCAGTCCCCGCGGTGCCCACCGAGCACGGAAGGCCTCGAGAGTGCCAGCAGACACCGCGTGCTCCTTCTCCAGGGACATCCGGCAGCGAACGTAGCCGCGGAAGAGGGACAAACAATCGGGTGGGACTCCCCCGTCGATCGCCCGCTGCCTGGACCTGTTAATGGCCAACTTGGCCAGGCCCAGGAGCAGGTTCACGAGGAGGTCCTCCTCCTTCCCGACCCCCTTCCGCACCGGGTGCCCATAGATCAGGAGCGTGGGGCTGAAGTGCAAACAAAACATCAATAAAAGGTTTTAATCTCACTTGATAATATTGTGATTGTTCAGCTCCCCTAACCACCAACCACCCCCCACCCCGCGAGTTGACCGTTGGTCGCGCGCGGAGGGTGCTGTGCGCAGCCGAGGGGAGGCGCTAGGCCGGCCTGGAAGCGGGTCGGCCGGAGCCCAGAGGCGGCGCTCTGGCTCCCCTCAGCTCCTAGGGAATGTGGTCGGCCTCTGTGCGAGAGTGAGTCAGACTCCGGGCGGCGCTGCCAAACAATCCGCCAGCGGGAGTAAACCATTCATCAGCAAAAAAAAATAAAAGGAGCAGGGAATCGGCGGGGCGGAGATTCATCCCGGGGAAAAGCTCAGTCGGAGTCCGCCCCAGCTTCACTCACATCCCGCAGCGCTGCTTGGAGCGAGCCCGGGAACTCCGTGTTGTGAACCGGCAAGGGAAGAAGAGGGAGAGCGGCCGATCGCACTCGGTCCTTGGTACCGGGGAGGCGGCGAGGATTGCGGCCGGAACACTGCCACCATGGCCGGCTATGTGCCGGGTCAGATACCGACCACCTTCGCCGAGGAGAAGGAGTATGTTCAGGCCTACGAGGACGTTTTGGAGAGATACAAAGGTAATGAATAGCTCTCCCATGTAATAACCGGTTCTTGAGGTGAAACCTACCGCCCGGCATCCGGCGTTCACAGACACATAGAAATAGACATTTGCCTTTGAATGTTCACATTCGCTGCACCACCGGCATGTATTTGCCATAATTGTACATTTATTTTCCCTTTTTCTCCTCCCCTCCATTTTTTTGTTCCTTTTCGTCTGGCCCGATGTGTTAATCGCTGAGAAGGTTGTTGTTTTGTAAGTGGCACAAATCCAGTATTAATTGTTCAAATGTCTCCAAGTTGAAAACAGAAATGCGAAGGAGAAAGAGACTGTCAATTCCTGTAGGGCTTTGATTCTCGGTTTGTTTGGGCATAATTCCTCCCTAAATTCATGACGCCTTTTTTCTTATTCATGTGACAGTTCCTAGTGCTTTTATTTTCACACCAGTGCTCATATCCGAATGAAATTTTACTGGGGTTCAGCGGGTTTCGTTATTTGTCGCATTCGAAATGTACTTGTCGGAGTGGCATGTTTAAATAGAGTTTTTGAAATGCTAATAAATTATTTTACTGTTTGATATTAACTAATCGAAGTAGTGGTAAAATTAGTATAAAAATTTACAGGAAGAACAATTAGTCTTTGTCTTTATTAGCAAATTACCATTTTGATTTAGTTTTAAATGTACCTCGTTGATGGAATAAATTGCTCACCAGGTGAACGGTTAGATTTGTAGATAATGCTTTAATTCTAACAATATTCTTCTGGTAAACCTAACCCGTTTTTATTTCATCCTGCCGGTCTGAGTGCAAGGTGTGACAGACCTGCCTAGGGTGGCGGCTGCATTGCAAGTTCAGACTTTTACTGAACAATAGGAAGAGGATGTTTGTGGGCAAGTGAGATTGCTCAGAATTTTCTTAACCTAGTGATGTAATAAATCTGTCAGCTAAATCAGTGCATGGTACTACACTATGTCCAGAACGGAACTGGATTAATTTCATTCCTGTTGAGATTTTTTAAAAAAATATCACAAACCGCATGTAAATGTTACTGTTGTGACCTTCCTGCGCTCTAACGTGCTGCTGCATTTAAAACACATTGAGAGATTGTTCCTGATCTCTTTTATAATGTAATTTTAGGCATACAATTGTGTTTAAATCCCTATACCCTGCAGCGATTAGTAGTTTGTAGCATTCATAATTTAACACGCATTCCTGAAGAGAGATCCAACTGAATATATTACCTATCGTAATAGACTTGTATCTGCTCAGATGTGTTTTAAAGGTCAGTTTCAACCCGTTACACCAATGCAGTATTCCTGTACATTACCACCTTCCCTGCAAGAGCTCTGTCAGGAACCTTAAGTAGTTTAACCTGAGCTGTTGGGACTGAGCCACTCTAGCGCATGCGCATTGGCAAGGAGGCCTGGGATTGGGATACACAGAAGTTGCTTCGAATAACAATGTAAACCTACTGGATCTTACAACATGCAGGATGCACGATTCTAAGGGGCTGATGAACAGTTTGTGATTTAGCATAAAATTTGATTTTAAATTGTGATACTACTAAAACTAAATGCAGTTTTTTCAAAATTACTGGTTTTAAACCACTGAGTGCATATGAAGTAATTGTTTTTCACACCTTCATTGCGTTGCAAAGTGTTAGTTATGCCTTGTGTCAAAACCAAGTTTCTAATTTGAAAATACTTTAAATGCTTTTTGAATTCAAAAGAATTCCTGAAAACGGTATGGATACAAGCATTTACGATCTGATTTAATAATTTTGTTTATAGAATTCTACAATTTTGGATCAGAATTTGAAGACTCACTTGACCTTTTTAAAAAAAAATCAAGTGAATCAGCAACAGGAGGTGGAGTAGACCATTCAGCCCCTCGAGCCTGTTATGCCATTTAATTAGATCATGGCTGCTCGATGTCTTATCTCCATTTATCCACCTTGGTTTTATATCCCTTAATGGCCTTGCAAGTTAGTTCTTCATTACCATTAATTGTGGATTCAGCTTATCGCAATGTGATACTTATTTTCACTATCTATCTTGAAAATTCTGCATATCTATATATTTGGTTCTAGTGTACCTAATAGGCTCAGGAAAATCTACAACTGTGCATTGTCTTCCAATTTTTTTGCTTTTTTTTGTCTTCCATTTGCGACTACAAGCAGAACCAAATATAAACTCAGCCTGTCTGTGGTGAATTTTGTCATCTTTTTGTCTGCGTGTAATGGATGTATTTTATCTGAAATTTTAGATTGTTGATTTAACTGGAGTGTTTTGTAACATTGAGATAGAAGTACCGGAGGTGGAAACGAATGCCGTGCATAAAGTTTTAAGTTTTGCAAATCATGAAATTGAAGCAATTGCAGTTGTTCCTACTTTTAGAATTTACAATCTACAGAAATGTTTGTTTTTGTTATCTAAAGCATTCAAGGCTTGTCTGCAAAGTCTTCTGCCCAGACTAGTCAAAGTCTGAACCAAAGAGAAGCTGAGAATATGGTGCTATCTTTGGATTGGAGATGCTTATTTTCTTCTCACGTTTTTACTTGCAAATGGGGGTTGGATTTGTTCTATGTATAAAATCTCCCAAATAACCCCTGACTTGGGACTGGAGAAATGAGATCCAAGGGATAATTAAGAGGTGTCAATCTGTTTGTGATTAGGTGTCTATCCATACAACTAATAATGGCTTTATTCCTTCTCCTCATGTTTCACATCTGCTCACTACTTGTCCCCACTTGCAACTAGCTGACCCAAACCACCTGGTAGCACTGGTACAGCAAAGCTATGGGATCCAACAACATCCTGGCTTCAGTGCTGAAGAGTTGTGCCCAGAACTAGCTGTGCCTCAGACAAACAGCTCTAGTATTGCTACAAAGCTGGCATCTAGTCTACAATGAGGAATATTGCCCAGTATAGCCTGTCCATTAAAAAAAAAAGACAAATTCAATCCAGTCAATTAATGCCCTATTAGCCTACAGTCAATCAGCAAAGTGATGGAAGGTGTTATTGACTGCTATCAAAAGGCACCTAACAATAACCTGTTTAACTATGTCTAGTTTGAGTTCCACTTGGCTCTGGATCTCAAACATGGACAAGGGAGCTGAGTTCGCAGTAAGTTGGGAGTGATCGCCCTTGTCATCACTTGTCACTATGTGCTTTCAAGGAACTTAGTAAAATTGGAATTTGGGAGAGAAAACTCCACTGTCTTGAGTCATATCTAGCACAAAGGAAGATGGTTGTTGAAGGCCAATCATCTCATCACCAGAACATTGCAACAGGAGTTCCTCAGGGCAGTATCCTAGGTCCAGCCATCTTCAACTCCTTGATCCATGATCATCCCTCCATCATAAGGCTAGAAATGGGGTGTTCACTTGTGATTGCAGTATTTAGTTCCAGTCATAATTCTGAGATAATGAAGCATCTCATTCCCACATGCAGCAAGCCATGATCAGCATTCTGGTTTGGGCTGATAAGTTACAAGTAGCATTCATGCCATGCAAGTGCCAGACAATAACCACCTTCAAGAGAGAGTCCAATCACCACCTCTTGAAAGTTAATAGCTTTACTATCATCTCATTCTTCATCTACCATTTCCCACTACCTCCCCCCACCATCAACTGTAC